>NW_006159787.1:2949384-2971218 GCF_000334495.1 Tupaia belangeri chinensis
ACAGACAGAAAAGGAGAAATCCCCCCCCAGGGGGGATGGCCACGCTGCAATCCCTTCTCTTCCATTCTCCTCTTGGGATCTTGGGCACACATGCACACACGCCCGGCATGAGTATTAAGCCACCGGGTCTGGGACGTGAACCGTAGTCAACTACATGGGAGTCCAGTGACATAGCCATTACACTAACTGCTAGTCCCTGATTCCGTTTTCTTGAAAAGTGGATATTGAGAGTGAGTGAGAGGTACCCTTGACAGGCTCTTGTCATGGTGCACCTCAAGCCACGCCCCCCCCAGCAACCTTCTAGCTAACCAGTATCACAGGCATGCCTAGTGTGTTCACGCTGACCCAAGATCCAAACACGTGGCCTTCCAAATGGAACCAGCATCGTGAAGTGGCACCCCACTACAACTGGTTCTAACTCCATTTTTCCTTTGAATTTGCCAGAGAGCACATGCATTCATTACAGAGCAACAGAGAGAGGGAAAGTGAGAAATCACACCCCATGGTGGAGGGGGTGGTGATCACGTCACTATCTCTTCTCCTCCATTTTTCCCTCCTTTCATATTTGGGCACCCAGGCACATGTGTGTGGCATGTTTTTCAAGCCACTGGGTCTAGGATTTGAACCATGCTGTCAGACATATAGGATCCAAACATGTTAAGCACTATGCCACTGGCTGGCCCAACACTATTTTTGATGTATAACTGCTTTGAAATCCTACCATTTCCTTCCACTTCAGCCCCACATATGGGCTAGCTAATGGGAAAGCCTAGGTATTATTTTCTTTGGTGACAACTTGAAGTTAAACTACAAAGACCTAGCCTGTGAGCATATAGGTATCTCACCTTGGTTTAACCCACTAACCATGATTAAATTCCACAGCTATTGCCTCTCCTTGCACTTCTCAAGCTATTTTCAGACAAGCTTTGGAGGCTCCAATCCTTTTTCCAGAAATACTCATAAAGTGAATCACAGATGTTTCCACTGTGGCTTGGTACATGTGTAGCTTCCTTGGTCTTGAAATCCCAATGAAATTTTAGATGAAAGTCATCTTGTCCCTGTGTGGTATCCACAACAATCAACACCATCATTGTATGTTAATTATCAATGATCCTTTCTTGGAACTCTTCTTAGCATTCAATTTTAGCACAGTTAACCAAACCAGGTAAAAATATATTGTTATTTTAAATTTGGATTCAATTTGAAAGTCAGTAGTTGTGGGTCATCAGTCTCAAAGTCCATTAACAACAATTTGTTTGAATGTGTCTTCATAGAACACCTGCCATCCTTAGGAGTCTTATATGAGGAAGATTAGAAACAAAAATGAAAATAAAAACAAATGCTAAGTTTTCTTATCCCTTTTCCTACAGATACTCTGGTAAGTAATACTTTCAGAGTTTTTACTGACATTCCTGAAAAATACCTCACTTTGGCTTGATTTTTTTATCCATCAGCACATAATCGCCATCTTTTCTAGTTTAATTAATTGTTCATACAAAATTTGTGTTTATATCTTAACCCTGAAAACAATTCTGTGAAATGTATTCACCTATGACTTCTATGGCCAGCCCTAAGTTCCTTAACACCAAAATTATTTCTTCTACATTTAGAGGTGTTGTAGGTAAGTGGTCATTGCTTTCTCCTAGATACACTTCTGAGGACTAAATGAAAGCCTATTAATTTTCTTTTTTTTTAATTTAGAAAGAAAATATTAGTGTTAGTCAAAGAAAATAAAACAGGATGAGGTCGGAGGAGAAGTTATTTATCATTCCCAGAGTAGAAGTATCTTTTTGTTTGAGGAAAATCCTTTCGTAAGAGACTTTTTGGGAATTTCAGAGGACATGGAGGTGGAGGATAAGTATTAAGTATGAGCAAGCCCCTTCCCTAACCACCTCCTGCTCTGAGTTTGCCATGAAGCCTGAGATACAACTTTAATCCAGCTACATTATTGCTTTGAAAACAATAAAAGTGACCGCTCAAGGCTAAAAATTGCAAGGTGTTCCAGATCCACTTGTTAAGCTATTTCATTTTCCTTGCTAAAAAAGAGTTTTTGGAATAAGTTTTGTGTGTTTGTTTCTTTAAGGATCCAACTCTCAAGGCTGAGGTTAAAATTTGGCTTTGTTTACAAGTAATATGAAGTGGTGTGTAGACTCAAACTAGAACTTAATGGATGTTTTTCACATCATAAAACCACTATGCAGTTTGGCACAATTTAAAATGACTGGCAGGCTCCACTTAGCAGAGGCCAAGGAATGAAATACCAGGGGTGTTGCAGGTCAGTGCACTGGCAGAGGTGTATGGGAAAGCTCGCCTGGCTCTAGCTCCTGCAATTACTCGCTCATGTTCATGAGCGATAAAATTGAACCAAGTAAAAAAAGCAACCATTAAACATTAATGTGCAGTACACATTGACCCAAGGATGGAAGAGAGACTATTTTCCATATGCTTCCTTTACTTGTATACTTTATGCCATGAAACAGAACTTAATTATACTAATTTATTCTCAATGATAACATACTACAAGAATTGGAGACACATTTACTCCATAAATGCTGGGGCAAGGAGAGACCTGTAACACCCCATGCTTTCTTGGTTAAAGATACTATGAAAGAATAGGCCAATCAAAAGAAAAAAAACAGCTCCTCCCATTTATCAAAAGAGCACAGCCAATTGATGGAACTTGTATTAAAAGTGTAATAAATTTTAAGTAATGTGCAGTTGCGAGGAATTTTCATATGTAGTAGTGTATGCTATAAGTTCTTAAAATAAATGCACTTTTGATAAATATTTGTTGATTATTAAAGTAAAAATTATGAGTATACATGTCAAGTGTTTTTTGTTCTGATTTTTAATCTCTTTATATATTTTGGTATAATAAATAATAAATTATGTCAATAAAGCAATCGTTTATATTAAATAATGCTATACTTTAAATGGGAGTGTTTTAGTAACTCCTCACATTTTTTTGTCTTATCAACTATAAATTTATATAAATAAATGTATCACCACAGGTTAAAAAAAGGTAGTACTATCTTTAATATTTTGATCAGAAAATCCCAAAGTAATGCAGCTTCCATAGAATGTAACATAAGGAAGTATTTATAATATGTAGCCTATCACGTATTACCAAAGATTCACTCAAAATGTAAAAAATGTAAGTAATAAAAAGTGAGATTTCTATATTAACAAAAATATAAGGCAGTGGGCAAATTTAACCAATTATTTTTATTTTATTTTAATTTTCTTCTGACAAATCAAACTAAATAAAGTATGATTAGCTGGCATAATTAATTGACATGATTATTATGTTTTTTTTTCTAATAGGTTCCAACACTATTTATAAACATACCAAATGAGTAATTAACACACACGACCAGTTGTTTCTTAAAGTGGGAACAAAAGTCTTGTAGCTTTTTATCATTTGTTTTTATCTTGAAAGATTAATAAAAATACTTCTGCTATAATAAATTTGATCAAAATCTACTTGCCATTATAATGACAAATTTTACTTAATAAACACAGCTGCTTTGTACTAAGAATAACCTCCTCCTGCCAATCCCTGGTAATTCTGCATCAGCGCATACTGTATTATAAAACAGCATGAATTTTTGGGAACCAGCAGTTAGCGTAATGGATTGGAGACACATTTACTCCATAAATGCTGGGGCAAGGAGAGACCTGTAACACCCCATGCTTTCTTGGTTAAAGATACTATGAAAGAATAGGCCAATCAAATGAAAAAAAACAGCTCCTCCCATTTATCAAAAGAGCACAGCCAATTGATGGAACTTGTATTAAAAGTGTAATAAATTTTAAGTAATGTGCAGTTGCGAGGAATTTTCATATGTAGTAGTGTATGCTATAAGTTCTTAAAATAAATGCACTTTTGATAAATATTTGTTGATTATTAAAGTAAAAATTATGAGTATACATGTCAAGTGTTTTTTGTTCTGATTTTTAATCTCTTTATATATTTTGGTATAATAAATAATAAATTATGTCAATAAAGCAATCGTTTATATTAAATAATGCTATACTTTAAATGGGAGTGTTTTAGTAACTCCTCACATTTTTTTGTCTTATCAACTATAAATTTATATAAATAAATGTATCACCACAGGTTAAAAAAAGGTAGTACTATCTTTAATATTTTGATCAGAAAATCCCAAAGTAATGCAGCTTCCATAGAATGTAACATAAGGAAGTATTTATAATATGTAGCCTATCACGTATTACCAAAGATTCACTCAAAATGTAAAAAATGTAAGTAATAAAAAGTGAGATTTCTATATTAACAAAAATATAAGGCAGTGGGCAAATTTAACCAATTATTTTTATTTTATTTTAATTTTCTTCTGACAAATCAAACTAAATAAAGTATGATTAGCTGGCATAATTAATTGACATGATTATTATGTTTTTTTTTCTAATAGGTTCCAACACTATTTATAAACATACCAAATGAGTAATTAACACACACGACCAGTTGTTTCTTAAAGTGGGAACAAAAGTCTTGTAGCTTTTTATCATTTGTTTTTATCTTGAAAGATTAATAAAAATACTTCTGCTATAATAAATTTGATCAAATTCTACTTGCAATTATAATGACAAATTTTACTTAATAAACACAGCTGCTTTGTACTAAGAATACCCTCCTCCTGCCAATCCCTGGTAATTCTGCATCAGCGCATACTGTATTATAAAACAGCATGAATTTTTTATTAGTTCACTGAAAGGATTTGAAATATGGTTTTCTACTTACTATCCAGTCGTTGCTTGGCTTTAATTGCTATGTAAGGCTTTAAAGAAAAGTAAACAACATAAATCTAAAATATTTTAGTTAAAGTCAGGTACTCTATATTAAAATAGAGTCACTCTCAACTCAGGCCTCTAATACATTATATTTATAAATGTATTTTATTTGAAAAAATTTTTTTCTAATAATTCAATTAAATACCTAAAAATGTTGCTTTGTTACTACAATGAATTGAGACTATTTTGCTATATAAGCATTCTTTATTTTTTTCTCAGTGCATAATAGTTATTGATTATATTGGCAACATGTATTTTAAGAATGAAATAATCTGACAAATATTTACCACAGATTTGCATTGTAAACCAATGTAATAAGAGAGAAAGCATAAGGCTAAAAGATGATTTCACATTTGGTTAAAGAAGCTAAAGTAATTGAATGCACTACTATGGAATATTTTTATAGGGTTGGATTTGGAAGACATCCTCTTGACAATATCATGAAATCACCGAATTCTGGTTTATGAGAATATTTTCCAGGTTGTAAAATTTGGTCACAGTGTTTGTGTGAGAAAATATTAGAATCCTGGTTTTAGGGGAGGTCAAAAATATTTTTAAGACCATGGATATGCTCCTCATCTATCAGCATTATTAGAAAAAAGTTCAGACATTACATTATCTTAAGGAACTGTGCATAAGCACAGGATAAACTAGTTTCTTGGACGAAGGATATTAGAAGTAAGATGAACTCCAGGGTTTAGCAAAAGAACTTCCCTAGGGCCTGGGAAAGGCTGGCTTTAAGGCCAAGAGCCACTAATGCATTGCTGTCAACGACCTTGCACAATTGCCATAAATAATGGTCGGATACGACCACAATATAGTATCTTTAAAGAAGCATATAATATGCAGTATTTGATCCATGGCTCAGAGGTATATCCAGGCTCTAAGATGTGCAGGAGTCAGCTTGTGCTCAGAAAAGCCAAAATGGAGGAGTCTGATGGATGGGCAGTCTGACTAAAGGGGTGCGAGGAGGGTGTCAACCATGAAGAAAAGTCCGATCCATGATTGCATGTTTCAAGATCTGACTGATATTGCACATTTTCCACATTGCTTCCTTTAAAGGTCTTTCACCATAGTCTCAATAATTTTAGACACATAAATAATTGATTATCAGGAATAACTGTCCCTCTCTACTTTATAAGTATGTTCTTTCCACATATGTAATACATTTGTACATCAATGTTTGTGTGTGTTGGCATGTGAAGTAACTGAGATAAATAAGTCTTTGTAGCATTATAAATAGATCTTTAAAATTTATTTATGGTTATCTCTCAAAATAAAATTCTAAGGATAAAATTTTTACAGGAATGGAGAGAGTGTCATAAAATGGTTTAAAATATGTTACCTTTGGAAGTACATATAAATGAAGAGACGAAAAATTCTACCATCTAAAACAGAAGTAAAATGATACAAGAGTTTATCACTATCCCACTATAATAGAACACATTTTCATTTTTGCTGTTTTTGTCTTTAAGAATATACTATTGATAGAACACTTATTTTAAATGCTAGTGTGACTCGAATGCTTTCCATTAATAAGATAAAGCAATTTTCCTTTAGTACTACATCTGAAGAAAAAAAATGTCACTCATCATTTGCTAGACAGCAACCAGTACGTATTTAAAGGGTGAAGGACTAAAACCAGTCTCTACTTTTGAATGTTCATCAGGCCAATCATTTTAAAAGATTCCTCCATACCAGACATGTAATCTGACAACATTCTCTTTCTGAAAAGGAAATTTACTTACTACTGACCACATGCATCCTGGAAATAGAAAGTAATAACCAGAACTATGAATAAATTTCACTTTAGGGAATATAAGCAAAGTGGCTCACCTTTCTATCAATGACAAAATAATTATTTATATATTACTTTAAGAAAATGCACATGAAATACATAATCACATTTCATAACTCAGATTCTGTCCTGTACATACTGAGGAAAATGTACACGTAATACACAAAACAGTATGATTCTTTTTTTCTGGTTGGGCAAACAGCTGCATCTCTGTTTTCTATAAAGTTTAAGTTTAGGACATGTAAAAGTGAGAAATGCTAAGAAATTGAACTGCAGAAGGGCATTTTTTACTGTTTCATTTTTAAATATGAACAGGTTTAGAGGATAGCTATGTAGAGCAAACTCCTACAAGGATATGATTTCCATAGGGTCCCTCCTTCACACAGGACCTGAATATGGTGCTAGCTCAGGAGCTGCCTGGCAGAGAAGCTTCCAAGACTCCATTCTGAAGGGTTCTGATTCAGGGGTGAAGGTGGAAAGAATTTCTTCCCCTGACTCCCTGCAGCTATCTATAGTCCACAATAAAATGAAAAGTGCAGAATATACAGTTAGATATATAGTTCTCAAGCCTTAGTGGTCATTACTTTTTAGATATTTTTAGCATGATTTAGAAAAGAGCTATTTGCACTATATACATAGGCCTTAATAAAATCTAGTTAATGGCCAATTAGCTCAGTTGGGTATAGCAAAGATCTTGTAAAACCACTTTTTTAAAAAAATTCCCAGTTGGTTTCCTTATTTATTTATTTTGATCCAGGTAGTCTTGCTCTTTTAATTGGACAAATATTCAAAAATAACGTATACAGATAGACCAAGAAAGACTCACAAATTACTGTAAAGTCACTAATGGGTATAAATCACTGAAAATAAAAAAAAAAAAAAAAGTAATATCAGCTGAGAAGCCATTTCTTCCAGGTCCAAATGCCACACTGAGAAAAGTTTTCTTCTATTGTTTAACAACAGAATTTTTTGCATTTACCTCATCATCATCATTTTCTTTTATATTTATGATTATATGACTTTACATGAGTTTTTTTCTACAATAGAACCTTTATTGCATGGGACAAAAGAAACTCTTTGAAAATAAATTCCCTGACCAAATTAGTATAGACAATTGTAACAGAACCCATTTTTTTTTTCTTGCTATAGGGTGTGTGCATTCACCTAAGAGAAGCAGAGAGAGAGGGAGTGGGAGAAACTACCCCTCAGGAGAGTTGACTATGCCACAGTCCTTTCCCCCTTCAGGATTTGGGCATACACTCACAAGCACTCAACATGTTTTTCAAGCTGTTGGGTCTAGGACTCAAACCATGTGGGATCCAGTGCCTTAACCACCATGTCACCTGCTGGCCCCAAAGTGCCACCTTAACATATCAATTTATCTTCACATATTAGAATACCTAACGAGTCATGCAAACAAAATAATTTTTCTAATCTAGTGTATTTTCAGCAACTTTTTTTGAGAGAGATTTTTGCTGTATGGTGTGTGCGCTTGCCAGAGAGACAGAAAGTGATAAATCACCATCCCCGCACCTTCCCCCTCCACCCCCAACCCTCTCGGAGGATGGCCACACCACAATATCTTCTCCTCTCGGGAGTTTGGGTACACACACAGACATGTATCTGGTGTAAGTTTTACGCTGCTGGGTCTGGAACTTGAACTGTTGTAGACTATGTGGGAGTCCAGTGATATAACCATTACACCACCCGCTGGTCCCATTCAGCAACTCTTAATTTAGCAATGAGACTTCTCCACATTCACTTCATTCTAGTAGTAACTATGAACAACCATTGGGACAAACATTACTATATCAGTGAGAGACAGCACTGGCTTCTGAGTAAATGAAAACACAAACAGACGTATAAGCAAATTATTTGTGCATGTATTTATTTTTTCCTATGTAACAAACATTCTGAAAAGAGGGTTTTCTTAATTTTAGAGCAGAGGCTCATGCATATTAAAGACTTGGAATATGACATTGCATTAACATCTTCCTCATGCTTG
This sequence comes from Tupaia belangeri chinensis, assembly GCF_000334495.1. Taxonomy (NCBI): domain Eukaryota; kingdom Metazoa; phylum Chordata; class Mammalia; order Scandentia; family Tupaiidae; genus Tupaia; species Tupaia belangeri. The sequence goes on from NW_006159787.1 coordinate 2,958,000, forward strand.
CATGATAGAAGCAGTAGTTCTAGCCACCAAATCAATTTTCCATGCAAAATAAAGAAGAAAATCCAAGGTTAAAAAAAAAAAATCTTTCCTTTTTTTCGTTTCTCTTTTTTTATAGATTTTTGCCATACAGTGTATGCACTCACTAGAGGGAGAGAAGGAGAGACAGAGAGACAGTGAAAGGGAAAACAAGAAATCACTCCCCAGGGGGATGGCCACATTTCAATCCCTTTTCCTTTCTCCACCTGGGATTTTGGGCATGTACGCATACACACCCAGTGTGATTTTCTAACCAACAGGTCCAGGACTCAAACCATAGTTGGCCATGTGAGAGTCCAGCACCTTAACCACTATTTCACTTGCTGGCCCCCAAAATAAACTTTTCTTTAAAATCTGAGCAAATTTTAGTTTATTGCCTATTGGTCAGAGCTGAGTATCATGGAAACTCATATTACAAAGAAGTCTAGGAAACAGATACTTTTTAATTTTGCACATTGACACCTAGAACAAAACTGGACATGCTCAGATAAAAGCAAGGAGAGACCATACAGTGTGCACATAGTTGATACTGACAATTTCCTGAATCGAAATTTGACAGAATTACATCCTTCTCTAGGACAGGATCCACTTGTGTTGCGCATTGCATCCTTGTCAGAGAAACTCAGTGAATGAAATATAATAGGTAGTCAAGAAATATATTAAACTGAGCCTTACAGAAAGGATTCTGGCAACATTTTAAGTACTATTTGCAAAAGACACATATGGATAATGGTATTTGGTGTAGCATACAAAAGGTTCATTGGACAGACTGATATATGACAAAAGAGGAGAAGATATAAAGTTTGACTTTACAACTGACTACATCACTAGTAAATTTATGGAAGTTCATCATAGTTCTAGAAAGAAAATTTGACCAGCTATGTTGTTCAGTTCTGTCCAGGTAAGACTTTTTTTTTTTTTTTTTGAGAGATTTTCGCTGTAGGGCGCGTGCGCTCGCCAGACAGACAGAGAGAGACATAGAGACAGAAAGTGAGAAATCACCCCCCAGGGGGGATGGTCACGCCGCAATCCCTTCTCCTCCATTCTCCTCTCGGGATCTTGGGCACACACGCACACGCGCCCGGCGTGAGTTTTAAGCCACCGGGTCCGGGACACGAACCGCAGTCGACTACGTGGGAGTCCAGCGACATAGCCATTACGCTAACTGCTGGTTCCCCAGGTAAGACTTTTAAAATCATCCAAGAGATTACTCACATTGTCACTGGAGGTAGATTATTTTCTGTCGAGTTCGATATCATAATCCTAAAGGTCATACGAGACTTTCTGTAAATATAGCTAAAAAATCAACTTTCTTATTTCAAGTCAACCTATAACATATGTGGCATCAGTGAAAGAGTGATGGTGGGGAGGATGAAAGAGAATTATATCATTTCTGTTAGTGGAAAAATGCTTCTCATTTATCATTTCACAAATTGTATCAAGTTCGATTTATAAAATGCTGCTTCAATTAATAGTTATTACCAAGTAATTTATTTATTCATTATATTTTTGCCTTAGGGATCATGCACTCATCAGAGAGGAGAGAGACAGAGAGTGGGAAAGTGAGAAATCAGGGAATGGCCACACTACAATTCATTCTCATTCATTCTCCGTTTGGGATTTTGGGTACTCACACACATGCAACTGACATAATTTTCAAGCTGTTTGGTCTGGGACTCGAACCATGGTAGGTCATTTGGGAATCCAGTGCCTTAACCACCAAGCCACCTGCTGGCCCAAGAAATTAAAAAAAAAAAAAAAAGTTTTCTTGATAGCTGCTAAAATCTCATTTCCAAAACTGCAAAATTTTAGCATCAGATTTTGCACTAGAATAGATATATAGAAATACTATATGTTCTGGAGTGTCTTAGTGAAAACACTACTTCTTTAGAACCTTCTCAAATGCTACAACAATATATAGTAGTAACTACTCCTTGAGCAACTTTGAAGTATGAACTAAAAAAACCTCATTCCCTCTTTCCTGACACATATATTACAAAGAAGAAATTCACATACTAATAAAATAGTTCATGTCTCTTTCTAGTATATTTTAAAATTATTATTATTATTTTAAATTTTGAATAGGGCACATTCACTCATGAGAGAGAGACATACTGAGAGAGAGAGAGAAAATAAGAAAGCAAGCTGCCAGAGACTTGAACCACGGTCGGTCATGTTGGAATCCGGCACATTAACTTCCATACCATATGCTGGCTCCGTGTAGTATATTTTTCTAATAACCACTATTGTGTAACAGAAAGATCTGTTTCAAATAAATGTAAATCTAACAAATACTTATAGAGCCACCAACACTTGGAAAATTTTAAAATACAAAAGAGGAGAAGATGCAAAGCAACAGATGAAGTCACGGAAACAGATTATCTTATTTGTCACAGAGAGATGAATACTGACAATTTTTTTTTTTTTTGCGAGATTTTCACTGTAGGGCGCGTGTGCTCGCCAGACAGACAGTGAGAGACATAGAGACAGAAAGCGAGAAATCACCCCCCAGGGGGGATGGTCACACCGCAATCCCTTCTCCTCCATTCTCCTCTCAGGATCTTGGGCACGCACGCACATGCGCCCGGCGTGAGTTTCAAGCCACTGGGTCCGGGACGTGAACCACGGTCGACTACGTGGGAGTCCAGCGACATAGCCATTACGCTAACTGCTGGTTCCCGACAATTTATTTTTTATCCCTTGGTACTACACGAGGAACACTGTGCTATTTGGCTGTGGCTTGTTTGTTGTTTTTGTTTTTTTAAAGGTTTTTGTCACAGGATGAGGCAGACAATGAGAGGAAAAGTGAGAAATCACCCTCGAGCGGGATGGCCACATGGTAATCCCTTCTCCGTCCTCCTGGGATTTTGGGCACTCGTGCACATGAACCTGATCTGAGTTTCAAGCTGCTGGGTTTGCGACTTGCACCATGGTGGATCATATGGGATTCCAGCACCTTAAACACTACTTCATCTGTTGACCTCAAGTTGTGAAGAAACAGAGAGGAAGCAACAAATCAATTCCAAGAACGGATGGCCTTCTCCATTCTCCTTTAGGGATTTTGGACAAGCACACACACATGTCCTGCGTGAGTTTAAACCACCAGCTCTGGAACTCAAATTCCAGTTGACTACGTGGGAATCCAGTGACATAACCATTACGCCATCTGCTGGTCTCAAGTTATGAGTGTTTTAATATAGAGGCAATAGCATGTTAATGTTAGTAATGGATCTCTTTAAATTGTAATCAATCATGAGTAAAGACATAGCTTCATCCATGATAATTCAAATTAATCTGAAGGGAAATTGCAGAAGGGGAAATACAGAGCTGCAGCAGTGGTTGTGAATAGCAAAACATTTTACAGGCTCCTCAGAGCAATGAACTTTAGTATTGACAAAGCTTGAAAAAAAAAACAAGTAAACCAAATTGAAGCCAGAATTCTTAACCATGTTTAAAGTTGGGCACAAGCCTGAAAGGTGATAGTAACTGATACGTTAATAGACTGAACTTTAGACCCTATGTCAAATGAGATCTCCTTTTAAATTTACGAAGTCTTTATTCTCTAAAGAGAAGTGTTGCTTTGTTTCCTCCTAAGAGTAGAGACCATAGGCTATCAATCATACACAGAAGTAGATACTCGCTGCTACACAGCTATTAAATGGAGAAATGTACATTTTCTACTTCATCTATCAGGCCTACTGATGTATTTTCATCTATGGCATCAATCACTATAGGAGCTTAAGTACTTGAAAATGGGAACCCATGGGGCTTAGCCACCGCCAATGAGGGCTCAGCTGTTCTGTGAAAGCCTTGAAAAGCAAAACATCTGAAAGACCTAAAAATACAGCTTAGAGTCTCATCATAAGCCACTGACCATGTGGTGTCCCTGGCACCAGGCATCACACAGAGGATTTGAATAACTTGTGCAAATTCTAAAGACAAAGATAAAAGTGGTGGCCCTGAGATTCTCACTAGTGATTTCCAGAAATGTGAACAAAACCAGGCCTCCTCTGCCACTAGATTAACTTTGAGCAACATCTGTAGGATGCTGAGAGATGTGTGCACTCCAGGAGAACTGCCAATGTCACAGACAAAGGGTTTCAGCATAATTACAGTCTCCGTGGGGGAAAGAGGCACAATATCTCACTGGAGAGATGCAAATGATCTTTAGGACATCGCTAATGTGCATCAAATTGTGGGTAGCAACCGACTGTGAACACAGAACCTATAAATCACAAGGATACATGAGAGAAAGCGTTGGCCTGGTTCTGAACATTCCCCACAGCATCTTCATGTGTGAAGCAATACTATGGTAAGTTTAAAATGCACTGTGACTGTCCAATTCAGTGTTATATGAATTATATCAATTGATGGCTGCTTGTTTGTACAAATACATGTTCTGTATAATACTCAGAATTGCAGAACAGCAGTACCGTGCAGCACATAAAAACTGCCTCTGGGCTAGCTGGTGGTGTGGCACTTAAGGTGGTTGGATCTCATGTGGTGAGAGTTCCTGTGGCTTAAAAACTACACTGTGTGTGTGTGTGTGTGTGTGTGTGTGTGTGTGTGCACATGTGTGTGTGTATGTATGCCCAAAATCCCAAAAGGAGGGAGAAACGAAAGAGAAGTGATTGCAGTATGACCATTCACCATTGAGGCATTCTCTCTCTCTCTCTCTCTCACACTCTCTCACTCTCTCACTCTTTCTGTCTCTCCTCAGCAAATGCACATGCCCCCCTGGAAAATTAAAAACAAACCAAATTCTCTCTCTCCCGTGGTTACAAATCTCAACTATGTATTATTAATTAGAGTAAGAACTTCTTTTAATAGTAGTTGAAGCTATGCAGTTTTGTCCCAGGTAACCCCATTAGATGTAAAATCTGTAATCCCTTGTCAGACTCTAGTTTCAGGAATTGATTTTTTTTTCTTTTTAGTTATTTGCCATAGGGTGCATGCACTCATCAGAGAAAGACTGAAGGAAAGAGGGAAAGTGAGAAATCAGCCCCCAGGGGGGATGATCACACCACAATCTTTTCTTCTCCATTCTCCTTGTGGGATTTTGGACACACGTGCCTGGCATGCTTTTCAAATTGCCAGGTCCTGGACTTGAACCATGGTCAGCCATGTGAGAATCAAGCACCTCAACCATCATGCTGTCTACTGGTGCTATCGGGTATTGATTTTGATGAAGGCTTGCCGTTTAGCTGAAGAAAAAGACAGAGCAAGAGGTGGAAAAATACAAAAAGGTTTTACTCTGTTTAGTCTAAACTAATCCCCTGCCCCTTCCTCTGCAAGAAACGGGAGGTGTACTATAGATAGGACAAGACAAAACTCATTGCAGTAGAGATTAGGTGCAACTTGGAGCATGTAGTTGTAACAAAGACTAACTCAGGCTTACAGAGACAATCCTCATAGGTCATTTGGTAGTTTTAGTCCTCCAAGGACCATTTCCTATCCATCAGTTCACTTCCATTCCTACGGTGATTCCAGTCTGAATGTGCAAACCCTTAGATCTAGGAAAAACCATGTTTGTGTTTATGTTCTTTATGTTCTTCACAGAAACCATCTGATAATCCTTGGGAGTTCACATTATATGCAGGGAGAACAAAAGACTAGGTTTAATAAAAAAGAAAAAAGAAAGTGAATTAACCCATTAACAAAGGTTGAATAAAGGAGTCAGGAAAAGATAATGGTTCACAGTCTCTCCCTCCCATAGTTCCTCTTGTCATTCTTAAAAACTGTTTCCTCTGTGCTATTGAGTTGCCAGACCTTGTCTTTCTTTCAAGCTTAGTACCCTGAATGTTTCCAAGCACTTTGTTTCTGCAGTCCTTGATGAGGATGGATAGGATAGATTCCATCAGTGATGATTCCAGAACGATGAAATTTAAGAGCATCACATGTGAAAGAAAATTGACCCAGAGGATTGAGCAAGCATAAACATATACACAGAGCTGCTCCTCATGATAACCCAATCGCTAATCAGTTTCCTATAACATCCACTGGTTTTCTTCTACAAACATTACTCATTATCCACAAGAGCACATTGCTAATCTGAAAACAAATAAAGGACTGTCTTAGTTTGGATTTCCTTAAAGCAAAGACCAATATGAGGATTTGGATACAGTTAGATCATTTAGGAATTAATTCCAGAAAATGGAAGTGTGTGAGAAGTAATAGTAAGGAAAGAGCGAAAGCTGGTAAAGTGGGCCTCCTAAACTGTTTGCTGATCTGGTTAACTGGAAATAATTTCTTTGGAGACATTTTGAGATGTCGCATAGAATTCACCTCAGAATGCTCATACTGAAAGACAGGGTAACATAAGTAGTAACTAATGTTTTTGGTTTTTTTCAAAGTAATGAAGTATATTTATTAATTATACCTTCAACATCCAAAGCTAATTACTTTTTTTAGAATTATTTTTCATTATTATTTTTATATATTCAATTACTGTATATCATTGCAGCTTACAAAATAAATTTTCCCAGCATGAATGCACTGTACATTAGTGCAGATAAAGATATTATCATACAAGTTAGCATCAACAGGTAATTTTTCATTTTTGTGTCCCTTAAATGTTTCGCTATTTCATTGACTTCCTTCAATTTCCTTCCCACTAGTATTTATTGATCTTTTTTCCCTACTAGTCTTTGGAAGCATTAACCTACTCTTACACACACACACACACACATACTCACACACACACTCACACTTCTAGGATAAGAGACTGTGGCTTTGGAGAAAGTAAGACAGAAAAGCAGAAATACTCCCACAGTGTGTGGTTCAGGTAAGATGCTAGCAATATGCAAAGAACTGTCCCTCTCAGCTGTTCTGAAATGCTCGTACAAGTTCATCTGGCGCAGGTGGCTAGCTAGAAGTGTTCTCCCTACCTTTCTCCCTCTCCCTGTAAAGGATATTTGGCACACCACTGCCCATTTTGCTATGCTTTCTATGGCTTTATTCACCTTGGTGTTTGCTTTCATTCTGTCATTGCTATCTAAATTTTCTAAACTTGCCTTTCATAAACCAATACTTAAATCTTCTGTCATAGCATGGAGACCTAGATACAACTCTATAATTAAAACTACATATTGGGACAGTCAGTGGTATGGGGGTAAGGGCTGAGAAAGTATCTGTCTCTTCTGGGTCTTCCTATCTCCAGAACAAGGACTCGTCAGTAATGATGTTATGAAATTAGATTTAAAACCCCGAGATGGGAACCTGCTGTCTTTCATTTCTACCACTTTGGCTTACTATTTCAAGCACTACACTTTCACACACCCATCTTCTCAATCTAATTTTCTGCCTTGTATACCTATTTTCAACATCACACCAGTGTCATCACACTTCTCCATAAGGTCCTTTGAGTCTTCAAGCAAATGTCTATAAATTTTGCTTCTTCAAATGTTTCATCCCTTATTTCCTGGCTTAAATTTATGTCTGGCTCTTGTCATGAGTACAATTTAGTAGTCTCTTCAAGAGATCCATTCCCCCATTCCCCCAAAACTGGCAAAGCCTTTTGCAAGTGGTTGTATCCTTTCTGTAACTCCAAACTGGTGCATACTGTTTGTTCCACACTGTCTTTAATCAGCATTATGTCTAACTTAACCCTTCTTGCTCTGTTGCCTACTGATATATAGGTCATTCCTTTACATGTTCCAGGAACATAAAACAGAGTATTTTTCCCACTAAGAACATAGAAGTTTTCAGCATTCCAATACAATAATTTCTAAAGTTGCCATACAGCAATGATTTTTATACCATGGTTTTGAATACCTATGCTTATCGCCATAGTATCAACTTTAACATCGCCAAGAATTGCTTAAATGCTGAAACCCTAAAGTCTATCACCCTACTATCCTAAACCTATTATTCTGACACTCACATCGTCATTCCTCCATTACTTTTTTTAACTATTTGAACATATTTAGCAGTATCTTGACTCCTCTGTCAAATTTTCAGCTTTTTCTGTTTGTCTCTACCCATTCTAAAATTCCATAAATCATCACATTTAAATGCTAATCACTCTCCATTCTAGATAAACCAATGCATTGTTCTTTTATCAAACATCTATTTTGCTAATAAAAATAACATATCTGGGTGAGAGACAGTCACTTAAATGTTTATTTTAAATTTGTATTTTCTTTCCATGTTCTAGATAAAAGAAATTAGTAGCCATTCTGCCTTATTATATTTACTCAGTATATTTTACTTCTGTGGTGAAGTCATTTTATAAGCTTACAGATCTTTAGTTCCTTCATCTGGAAAAAATAGGAGATGGAAACTATAATCATTTCCAGGGTCATTTCCAGTTTCAAACTTCTTAATACTTTTTCTTTTCTTTTAGTCTGTTTTTAGTCTCTCATGTCTTACTCTTGCCTTGTTGATTTCAATATCCCAGTTAAATTGTCCTGATCATTGACTATTATCCACAGTTTCTACCTTTTCCCCCTATATTCACAATAGCATCAGATATTTGAAAAGTCCATTTTCCCAGAATAATATATTAGCTTAAATGCTAGTAACAAGTTCATACATTTAAAAAGATGATTAGCAGATTTATCTATGTCTAAAGATGATGTCTGCTATTTAGAAAAGAACATGTTAGTAGTGATTAAATTGTAACCCATTACCATTGCCCTCAATTATGAAATTGATATAACTTCTATCCCTGGTATAGCTTCTTCTTTCAACTTTTTTTCTTTTTTAATAAAAAGTAAGTAAAAATAAACATTTAAGCTACAGAAATACAAAATAATCCTTCAAATTCAAACATAAATGTATAAAAATGACCTAATTCCATAATATTTTATACAGTTTTGCACAGAAAAAGCAAATCTATTTATCAAAACAAGAATGGTTTTGTAACTTTCAGGAAAAAAAGGAAAAGACTAACTTACTGGTTATAGAGTCTGGTAATAAAATTAGCAAAGTATTTTATCATAGACCTGAAGCTTATCTTATCCTTCTTAGAATTCTAGCAAAAGGCTGGGCAATGACACCTATTATACAATAGCAGCTAGCCATCTGATGTGTTTACGACTTGATTGGGGGTATTCCCTTGCAATTCTGGGCTCAAGGCCAAGCTATTAGCAGAACTTTGGTTTCTTTCTGCAGCCTAAGCATCCCTTTCCCCACCTCCAAAAATACATTCAATCACAAAAAGATTAGGGTTGGGACCAGCAGTTAGCATAATGGCTATGTCGCTGGACTCCCATGAAGTCAACTGCAGTTTGCATCCCGGACTGAATGGCTTAAAACTCATGCCAGGCGTGTGTGTGTGCGTGCCCAAGATCCCAAGAGGAGAATGGAGGAGAAGGGATTGCAGCGTGGCCATCCCCCCGGGGGGTGATTTCTCACTTTCTATCTCTCTGTCTCTGTCTGTCTTTCAAGCACATGCGCCCCATAGCAAAAACCTCTCCAAAAAAAAAAAAAAAAGATTCGGTAACCCCGTCTCCTGCAAAAGGCAAAACGCCCAATATTCTGATTACTGTCCTTTGCTGTATATGGAGAAATTCTTTTATTAAAATTGAAAGTGAATGAGCTCTAACATTTGAAATACTGAAATACTTTAAGAAAGTAAAAATGAACATTTTATAGATAAGCACTAAAAACTACATAAAATTCTAACAGTAGAATAAATACTACCCAAATATGAGCAACTAGAGTCCTATATATTTTCTTTACTAAAAAGGCACTTTAACAATTGAATACAAAGAAAACATCAAATTAGTAAATTAAATGAAATAAAAAAAGATATGATGAGGCAGGGAAGAAGAGACAAAGAAGGAAAAATATTTTATGCTAATGAAGTAAAAATCAAGTAACAGTGGAAATACATGTTAATTACAATAACCTCTTTGTAACAGACAAAATGTCTTAGGCATAAAAATAGCTTTTGAAACTTTAAATTTTTTTTTCTTTATTCACAATACAGCACGTGTGCACAAAGGTGAGGAGGGAGTGAGTACCCTCCAAAGGGTCTGATCATGCCATAATCACCCTTCTTCAGTCCTTCAACCATGAGGATCCTGGGGAATCTCTCACATGTGCCCACATGCCTCAGGGAGACCATAGAAACCAAGGCTGTTACGTGGTACAAAGAGTAGACAAGTAACCGCTATGCAGTCATATAATGATACTTTACAATGATATAATGATAATGGAGAAGCCCATTAAAGTGAAGAAATACTAATTAATTTTCACTTACCCTGATTATAATCCAGCAATTCAAATCTTGTGAGCTTTAACAAAACCCTGAAATCAATTTATTTCTACAAGATTTTGCATTTTTAATGGAAATTTCAAAACAGAACGAGCACATTTTGACAACAGCTGTGGGCACATAAATGGAGTAAAGCAAAAGTAAGAGCCTAGTTATATTTTAGAAATGTATTGCAGCAAGATGGATTGGTACAAAATAGCAAAAATAGATCACCTCATTTTAAGCAACAAATCAGGCAATACAATAAACTGTGAAAAACTGCTAACTTGGTTAGAAATATTGAAAAAAAAACATAAAGGAATGGGTAAAATCTAGTGAGTATTTCTGTTAAACAGGAGACATTCTGTGGGTGTCTTAAAGGGTATATGAGACAGGCCACATTCCTTTACGGATAGAACAAGTAACTTCTGTGCCAGTTATAGTTCTTATGCTGTGCCAATCAGCTGCATGGTACATGTTTAATTTATCTTATTTCTTTCAAGTAATGAGTAATAATACTAACATCATAATATAGTCACAACTTGCACAATAAAAAGCATCATGCCTCATGAAAGATAGAGTGAATTTACTTCTAATTCCATTTTCCAAACAACTGGTTGGAGTCACCCTGTAGTTTTTGTTGCCAAGGGTTATTTGATTAAAAGAAATGCAACCCAGTCAATTAGCAAGAGTAACAGGGGATTTATATTAAGGAAACAAAAGACATATGGGATTGAAGAAGTTCATGGAAATTATAGTATCATCACCATCTGTTTCGTCCTCTCTCTATTTCTCATTTTAAGGAATCTCCCATCCTTTGCAAGGATATGAAAAAGGAAATTGTTAACAAGGTATTTATGATTAAAAGATTAGCAGAGAAAATGAGTACCTATCTTCCCAATAGTATCTCTCTCTCTCTCTGCTGTATCTTCTGGTTTTTCTCTCATTGCTAACTCTTTTTGTTTTTGTTTTTGAGCCTGACAATTCACAAAATGTAAACCTTATGTAAAGGCTTTAGATTCAGCCTTCCAGTAACTTTTTGATTCACAAAATTGTAATTGTTGTGATTGTTTTCAAATCTCCAAAGCTTTACAGCTCCAGAGCATTAGAACCTTTGAGCATGTATCTATGTTTCCGGATCAAATCCTCAAGAAAGATATCTGATGGGCTCAGCTTGAAATAAGTGTGTATCCCTGGACTGATCACTTTCAGGAACATGAGCTCATTCGGACACAGGCAGCTGGGCCAGCTCCTTCAGAAAGGGCTATGGAGGTCATTGCAAAGACAAGGTGTAAGGTGTGAGTGATAAGTACTTTGAACTTCTCTACTACCCAATATGTGTATTTATATCACATTATAGAAATGCATAAATGTTTTATAGTCAAGGATCATTAGGGCATGGGTCCTTCACAGAGAAAAGTCTTATGCATTCTTTAATGCTCCACTGTCACCTTGTTGAAATTCCTAATAATATTTGAACAGTGATCCTTGCATTTTCATTTTACACTGGCCCTACAAATTCTCTGGTTGTATCTCAGTACAGTCCTTGCTCTTGCAGTGCAAATCTTGTACTGGATAAGCCTTATCCACTGAGAGAGAATCCTTTAGACTCTCAGATCAGTGCCCTAAAGAGCAGAGATGAAAGTAGCCACCGACATTCTAAAACAGTAATGTAAGACTCTGTTAAAATGTTCACTGGAATGAAGTATCACCATTTATCCTAAATTATATAAATCTAATCATCTTTGATATAGATCAGTTTACATGGGATAGTAATTAAAAGCAGATGGTGGAGGACAAATAATACGACTCTCAAAGTCCAAGTAAAAGTAATTTGTCTTTACAATTCTCGGTACTATTCCTGAATCTCCAGCGCTTAGAAAATCCACCAAGAATTTTTAATAGAAAAGTGCCTTTATACACATTTTATTGTCTTCTCTGAAGCTTCTCTGACCTTTCTTTCCAACCAATCCAGCTTAAGTGTACAGTGGGTATAGCAACTTTCAGGTATACGGTCTTAGGCAAGTTACTTAACATTTAGTAGCTTGTTTTCACTAATCATCTTTTAAATATAAAAATAACAGGAATTGGGGCCGGCAGGTGGCATCGTGGTTGGGGTGCTGGACTCCCACATGGCTGATCGCAGTTTGGGTCCTGGACCTGGAGGTTCGCTTTCTCACTTTCTCTCTCTCTCCCCCCTCCCCCTCTCTCTGGTCAAATTAAAAATAAGAGGGGTCCGGGAGGGAGGGGAAGGAAGGAAGGAGGGAAAGAAAGTGTGTTAAATAAATTAGTTAAATAAATTAGTTAAATAAATTAGTTAAATAAATTAGAAGAAAACAATAGAAACTAACCACACAGAAATTCTAACTGGATGGGCTCAACTTGGAATAAAGCCTACCCCTGGACTGACCACTTGCAGCAACATGAGACTTTCTCTCTTACAAACACAGGACAGCTTGTTCAGAAAGGCTAAGGAGGGCTCCTGTGGGGATTAAGGGAGATAATACAGAAAGCACTCAGCACAGCACCTGGCTCAGACAGAACTGGTACTTAAATAAACATGCAATAACTCTTTGCAGTGATTATAACACTTTCACAATATTTTGCAATTTGTGTCAATTTGTATCTAACTACTAGAATGCTTGGTAGGTCCTTCCTAAAGGGAACCACTTCTTGTTCATTTTTGTATGGTTAGTGTGCTAAATACAGTGACACGCACATAGCACATCCTGTACCAGCATGGATGGATGAATGGGTTCACTTAATGAGAATTAGGGAAGATGCTGACAAGCAGATAAAAACCATGTCTCCTAATTTATTGAAAAAAAACACAAAATGTCTTCTTAAAAGAATAAGCAACCATCAAAAAAAAAAAAAGAAAAAGAAAAGAAAAAACATAGCCATGCAATTAGAACTCTTTACTTTTTTTAAAAAATAATTGTTTTACTTAACTTTATTTTATTTCGGCCAGAGAGGGAAAGA
>NW_006159787.1:2971274-2985067 GCF_000334495.1 Tupaia belangeri chinensis
CCGTCCCCAGAACTCTTTTTTTTTTTTTTTTGAGAGTTTGTTTGTTTGTTTTTGCTAGAGGGCATGTGCGCTTACCAGAAAGATAGAGACAGAGAGACAGAAAATGAGAAATCACCCTCCAGGGGAGATGGCCATGCTGCAATCCCTTCTCCTCCATTCTCCTTCTGGGATCTTGAGCATGCATGCACACGCACCTGGTGTGAGTTTAAGGCACTGGGTTTGGGACTTGAACTCCAGTCAACTACATGGGAGTCCAGCGACATAGCCATTACACCATCTTCTGGTCCCCAGAACTCTTTTCTTACACCTTAACTGGAATTATATTTTTAAAGGTGTGTCTCTAACAACAGACTCTAATCACCTTTTATGAGGAGTACTGAAAATCTTATTTCCTTTTTATTTATTTTGCTGGGGAAGTTTCCATATCCAGAAACTGAGAGGCAATGGCATTTAGTAAGAATCAACTTCATGAGAAGAAAAACAAACATAATTTGGGTTAAATATGAGGTTTAGAAACTATAAGGACATCAAAGCCTCATATACTCCTCCAGGAGTTATATCATTCCAAACTAGATGTAAGAGAAGAATTTGAATTCCAAGACCATGTTGTTTTTCTGATGGTAGCTTATGTTAAAACTTTTATGAATTCCATCAGGATCTGGTAGGAAAACTTACCTAAGAAAATTTCATATGCACACAAATTTTAGCATTCAATTGTAAGCATTCCACTGGTCCTCAAAAAGCCATTCATTGACATTCAAATACATACAGATTTGCAAGATCCACTACTCTAGCCATTAACCAAATGTGGCTACTTAAATTTGAATTTAACTAAAATTAAAAATTCAGTTCTTCAGTGTTACCAGTCCTGTTCCAAATGCTAATAGCCATATAGCTATTTAAATTACAGTTAAATTGAGTTTGAGTCAATTAAAAGTAATATTGAGTTCATCATTGTAGCCACATTTCAACTCTTCAGTAGCCACATGAGGCTGGTGGCTACCATATTTGACATTGCTTATATGGGACATGCCCATCATTGCAGAAAGTTCTATTGAACAGACCTGGTATAGACCCCAGAGGACATTTATCCTATAAAAAGGAGAATGAACTTACTACATTTGAAGGATATGCATGGGGAGAACTTCTGTTCAGGGAAAGTGCAAACGTGAATAATTCCTTGTGAAACTGTTTTCTTCTGTTTCTTTCTTTTTTCTGTTTTCCAATTTCTCCCAATAACTAGTTGCGTGGTATGCACATTTTTCTTCCAAAATATTTTTAATCAATAGCAGCTTAGTATCTACAATGTTGTTTAGATTTTTGAATTTATGTAAACCTAAGGCTGAAATCCAGGTTTTCATTTTTAAGGTGGGTAATACTCTTGGACAAGTTATTGACTTCCTCATCCGTAAAGTGGGGATTGTAACACATATGTATCAGGATTAATTTATTACTTAGAACTAAAACAAGTGAAGCACTTAACAAATGTATTTAAGAAATGGTAGCCAATGTTACAAAACTTTTGATCAGGAGAAGGTTCAGATTCTACCCAACATGTTTGATTATTGATCAGCACTACAGAATTTATTTCTCAATTTCAAGTTGTTCATACTGAACATTATTACATGCATCTAGCATCTTTATATTACTATATACCAGAATACTGCCTCCATATAACAGTCATTCAATAAATCTTTGTTGAATGACTGCATTCAGACTACAGATCCAATTAAACACAGAACAAAAAATATAAGGCAGGACTTCCAAATGTATGTGGTGATTTAGTACAAAGAGCAATGAGCAGAGAGAATGAGAAATAAAATATGGCTTAACTTTGTGTTTGGGCCCTTGAGCAATCCTCTAATTTTTCTGTCCTCAGTTTTCACCTCTGTGAAATAAAGAACTGAGATCCCATGATCTATAAACACTTCAGCTTATTCTCTGACTCTTGGCCTTAATGTGTCTTCCCTCGATAATATACTTTAACAGATCCCATAGGACATGGGACAATAAAAGCCTCTGACTTATTAAAAATATATTTTAAGTGTTTCAGAGGCCAATTAATGCCATAGGATGCCTCAGTTTTATTACCTCTCTCATTTTTGTGTAAAGAAGGAATAATGAAGGATGTATTTATAGGTAAATGGAAAGACAGTGGAATACTTGCAAAACCTGGGCTGATAGTGTGAAGAAATGAAACATACTCCATTATTTCTTCTTTAGTTAATGTTTTATCTCATTGTGAATTCTTTCACAGTCTTAATGAGCCATCCATATTCAGGAACCTGAAGAGGATGGTCTGTCTGAAGAGATAAGCTGCCATGCCAAGTGTTCTTATTGTCTCTGTACCACAACTGCGTCTCCGCATTCAGATCAAAACATCTTCTAGTGAGCATTCAGGCCTCCTTAAAAATAATCTAGGATCACTCAGTGTAACAATACTGTGATGGTGTTCACAACCTCAGGAAAATGCAGCAAGTATTAAGCTTAGGAGGAAGAACAGGAAAAGCACGCAACAAATGTTAATTCGGCAGCCGTGTTCCACCTTATTAAATTTCCCTTTTATTTAAGAAAATCTAGAAATGTTTGTCAGTCGTTTTTGTTTTTTCTTTTTCTTTTTGCAGTGTCTACATTCATGATCTCACAATTACAAACAACAAAAGCACTTCAAGAAAAGTGTTCTGTGTGTCTAATTTTTGGAGAAAGGCAAAGATCTATTATAATAAAACTCAGTGAAGTATTTCAATTCATATACACATATCAAATACTAAAGAATGAAATATCAGTAATTTACTGGAAATGTCTTGGAGCCCTGAACAATGATTTTACTATACTGACATCATATAAACATGGATATTTGGATAATACGCTTTCTGAAAGTTAATGTTATTAAATGTATTTTTCATAAATTTATAGAAAACCCTTAACTTTAATTGCAATAAATCACTCAAAAACTATTTCATTGACTCAAATTTTTAAAATTTTTTGAGTAGTATGAAAAAACACAGTTGGGGGCAGCAGGTGGTATAGTGGTTACTGTGCCAAACTCCCACATGGTCAATTGAGGCTCAAGTCCCAGACCCAGTGGCTTGAAAATCACACCTGATATGTTTGTGCCCCAAATCCTGAGAAGAGAATGGTGGAGAAAGAATTGTAGTATGGACATTCCCCCCAGGAGGTGATTTCTCACTTTCCTTCTCACTGTCTGTTTCTCTTTGACATACGCATGCACCTGTGGCAAAAACCTTAAAAAACAAACAAACAAGAAAACACAGCTGGGGTCAAGAAGTGGCATGGTGGTTAAGGTGCTGGACTCCCACATGGCCAACTGCAGTTCAAGTCCTGAACTAGGTAGCTAGAAAATCTCACCAGGCATGTGTGCATGGGTGCCCAAAATTCCAGGAGTTAAATGAAGGAGAAGGAACTGTAGCATGGGCATCCCTACGGCAGGTGGTTTCTCACTTTTCTTGTCACCGTATCTTTCTCTCTCTGGTGAGCACATGGACCCTATGAACAAAACCTAAAAACAGCAACAAAAAGAAAACACTGGACAGAGTCAGTGAGCGTGTGCTACAGCACAGTCAAACCGCAGTCGACTACATGGGAGTCCAGCGACATAGCCATTATGCTAACTCTGGTCCCGTTATTTCTCAGATCCACACCCACCCTTTTAACACCACTAGATTGGTTTCCTGTGAACTATCTTTTCTAGGCTTTCTTAATAGCTAGCTTCTTTTAAATTTTGTCAAGTAGGAGACACTAGAAGGAGATACAAGGGTAGGAAAAAAATTAGAAACATTCATTTTTAATATAAAATTTATTTATAAGTTAGATTATTGAAATAGAAATTTAGCTCATCTCCCTGATGCTTAAATTCATCCTTCAAATGCATTCTTTGTTGTGTGTAAATTTCTCAGTGGTTTGTCACTGTCCTCAGCCTTTATTCATAAAATTGGACAAATATTTTTATAGCAAAGATTATACGCCAAGTCTCATGTGTTAAGAATGGTGAATGAGATAGAATTCTCCTCTCACAAAGTTTATGGTCTGATGAACAGACTTTCAAAAGGCAGCCCAACAGATAATTGTGAAATTGTATTTATTATAAGTATTTTTTTAGTGCTGCAATGGGAATAAATAAATTTTAAAAGAATCTCCTTTGCATAATGTGTAAAGGCTTTAGCAGCAACAGGACTTCCTCTCTATCTTTAACTTTGATTCAATGCAGTCTAATATACCATACCACTATAATCCCTATAATTTTCCAGTTACTGATACTCCTATACCCATCTGAGTCTCGTACATTCCACTTCTCAACTCTTGTTCACAAATGATTCATTTTTTTATTAACCAAACATTGAGAGAAGTACATCATACATAAACGTGTGTACACATACACATGTGAAAATCTCTTTCTATCAAAGTAACCATTCCGAGGTGATTTTTTTCTGATCTTTCTTTTTCAGTCTTCATAATTTTGCCTACTTTACATCGTTAATAGGTCTTGGATTCTTGTTTTTGACTTTTATGTTAAATACCATGTGTATTCTTTCATATTTTCTATCTTTTATTCAGTATGACATAGAAGTCTTCAGTGTTATTGAGGGTCACAGTAATTTGTTCATTTCCTTTGTTCACTAATACTCATCACATAAATATGTTGCTACTCAACAACCCAACTTTTTGGGTATTTGCATTGTTCCTAGGTTTTCTAGGATTCTGAACCATGCTGCTGGGGACATAAGTTCTTTATAACTAGTTCAGTGCCTATTTAAAAGAGTTTTTTGGAAACATATGTAGAATTTGCTGAGCTTTAGAGTATGTATTTCTAAAGCTTTACTATTCAGTGCTTTGGTATGTTACAGAATGAAATATACCAATTTATATTCATACCTGCAGTGTATAAGGTGTCCCAATTGTTTTACATTTTACTAACAGTATGGCTAAACTCCACACATTTTGTTACTTCCCTGGGATGAAAAGGACATTGAGTAGATTCTCATATGATAATTGATTATATGGATATCATGTTTTGTAAAATGACAAACAGTAGTTTTACTTTTTCCTTTTTATTTATTTATTTTTTTTTGAGAGAGAGACATTTTTTGCTCAAGGGCGTGTGTGCTGCAGAAGAGACAGAAAGCAAGAAATCACCTCCCTGGGGGATGACTATGTTGCAATCCCTTCTACTCCATTCTCCTCTCAAGATTTTAAGCATGCACACACACATGCCCAGCATGAGTTTCAAGACCCTGGATCTGGGACTCAGACTGCGATCAGCCACGTAGGAGTCCAGAGTCTTAAATACTATGCCACCTGCTACCCCCTTATTTTTTTATTTGTAAGATTTCTATCAACATTCTGCATAATAGTTCACTAGGTATCTGATGCACATGTTGAAATGTATTTTTTACTCACTGTCTTTTCTCTCTCATTACGTTTTCTGAACAAAAGTTCTTAATTTTGAAGTAACTGAATCCATCTTTTCCTTCTTCATAGTTTGTATTTTTTGTGTCTTATTTAAGAAATTCATCCTGGGCTGTCCCCATAGTCTAGTGCTTAAGGGACTCAGATCTCACATAGCCAATTATGGTTTGAATCCCTGCCCTGGCAACTTGATAATCATAGCAGTCCATGTGTATTCATGCCCCGAATCCTCACAGAATGGAGAAATAAAGGAGAAGGGATGGTAGCATGACTACACTCTAGTGGAGATTTTTCTTTTTTCTTTTCTCTTGCTCTCTCTGATGGAAACACATGTTCTCTGGCAATTAAATTTTTTTGAAAAAATAAAATTCCTTATCTCAAGTTATAATAATATTCTTGAGGTGTCCTCTAAGAGCTCTAAAATAGCTCCTTAAGATCAGGAGCTGGTTTTGAACATGGTATGACTAGGGTTCAAATTCATTCAATCCCTTACTCCTACAGGGACAGTCAAGTTCCCCAATCTTGTTTTCTAAAAGTTTCCTTCCTTTCTAGGGGACCAGCAGTTAGCATAATAGCTATGTCACTGGACTCCCATGTAGTCAACCACGGTTCACATCTTGGACCCGGTGGCTTAAAACTCACGCCGGGCGCGTGTGTGTGCGTGCCCAAGATCCCGAGAGGAGAATGGAGGAGAAGGGATTGCAGCGTGGCCATCCCCCCTGGGGGGTGATTTCTCGCTTTCTGTCTCTCTGTCTCTGTCTGGCGAGCGCACATATCCTATAGCAAAAGTTTCCTTCCTTTCTCACATGGACACTTCTCACTCAATTTTAAGATTGTTAATAAATTTTAATTTAGAGACAAGCATATGATATGGCATAATGGTAACATTGGTGGACTCCCATGTAGTCAACTGCATTTGAGTCCTGGACCTGTGGGTCTTGTGCTGGGCACAAGTGCATGCGTGCCAAAATTCCAACAGGAAAATGGAGGAGAGGGGATTGTGGTGTGGCTATTCACCCTGGGGGTTGATCTCTACTTTCTGTCTCTGTGCTTCCTTGTCTCTCTGGTAAGTGCAAGTGCCCTAAAGGAAAAATCTCTCTTAAAAAAAGATAGAAGAAAAGAAAAAGCTTTTAATTTACTCAACCAATACTTCTGTGAAATCCCCTTGTTCCTTCCTGACTAATCTCCATGTGATAGGCTCAGTGAACTATTAGTGCCTCTAAAAGCAGAAATACTCTGAATTGTCTTTGAATTTCACATGTCTATGAGGGTTCTTCAAAAAGATCATGGAAAATGTATATTATGAAATAAAAACTATCCATGAGTTTCAAAAATTTTTATACCAAATAACCTATTCCTTTAATCCTATTTTCCATGGATTTTTTTTTTTAAATATATACCTTTCTGGAACCATTTTTAGAATGAAAAGTATGATAATCCAGACTCCTCTAAATATTAATTTACCTTGGTCACAAAATCAAAATAAAACACCTTATAATATTACATTATCACAATTACACAAATTTTACTTTTTGATATTAGTTAGGTAATTAGTACAGTTTTTCTGCTAAAAATAACCAGAATATCAATTTTCAATGTGTCTAAGCTACACAGTTTCAATTATAATTTTCAGTATATTATCTGTAAGTGGTTTCCAAAGAACACCTCCATATGTGACATTCCTTTCAAAGAATATCTCAAACAGCTCTGTTGGTATTACAATAGGTAGCCCATGCTTCTGTCTTCTCTCACTATCCATAAGTTGGTCTCCAAAGTTATCTCTTGCTATGTATGCAAGGCTTTAATGGAGTACAGTGCAAAAATCACAAACCTATACCATATAAATATTCTTCAAATATATTGCTTCCTAAAAATCATTGCTTTTCCTACTACCAAAAAACTCTTTATCTCTGAATTTTTTTTGTCATTTTTTTTGTTATTACATATGTACCTTTTTAATTATGTAGATAAGTGGATCAGAATTTTAGCTGTCACAATATAAACCAATTTCACAGTTTTCATTAATTATTGAAATCCATTGATATGATTTTGAATTGCAATAACTGATTTTGTTTTCAGAAGGCTCAGAGCCAAAGGGATGCTCAATTTTAATAACTATACAAATACTATTATATAGTTATCTATCTGCTCCTTCTCCTTTTCCACACCCTGGCTTTCTAACGTTTAAAATTATTATTTTTTAGTCTATTTACATATGTGCTGTTTGATCTAAGTTACTAAAAGTTCATCCTGTATATTTGTGTGTGTGTGTGTGTGTGTGTGTGTGTGTGTATCCTTTCTACTTCCATTAAATAAATGCAACATAGATATACTGCAAATTTACCCAGCATCTAGATTGATAAAATATTATGATTGTTTACATAGCTATGTAATTCATTATAACATCCTCTCTACAATCCACTTTTTCTTAATTTTCTAAATGTGTCAGGTTCAATAGCAGACATATTTTTCTTTTCAAAGTGAGATAATTATGAATTTATGTTTTTTGTAACCATGCAATTCCTGTTAAGTAGGTAAATTATATTTTTGGAGTGGTTTATCTTAAATGAATTAAAATAATATATATAGGTAATAAACTCGGCATATTTTACAAATAAAAAGAAAAATATAGTCAACATAGAGACAATCTGAAGTGATATACTAGCTTCATTGTTATTCATTTGATATTCCTACTGTCTTGCTTTGGGTGTTATTTATGATCTGTCTTTATCATGGAATTTAGTGGGTTGTATCAGAATTGTTTATACCTACATGTCCAACATCACATCAACCTTTTTCTAGACTTCAAGTATTTTGAAAAAGAAATGATATTTTCTTCACTATTGTATCTGTAGTGCTTGGCACATTATATAACTATTCCACAAATACCTTTAAATGAAGGAAAGAGATATAAAGATTGCTGAAAGGATTCTCTCTCTCAGGACAACCTTTACAGTACTTCCTTAAAGTTTTCTATAACATTTATCTCATAATCTTACATCTGTGTATAGTCTAGAGCTCCTTTTAGATTTGGTCCCATAGTCATGCCACTAGTTTATCAGGTTTCAAGTACCTATTAAGTAATCCAGATTATTCTACTGATAAGAAGACAATAACAGAAATAGTCTCTGCTTTTAAGGAGATTATAGTCATGGAGATAAATAATGTAAACAGTGTAATGATAAATGTGTAAAGAAAAAGTTACTGGGTTTGTGTGAGAAAACTGGGATAGATAGTAACAAAAATGTCATTACAGCTCTTTGGTTCATGTGTGCAATGTATAGAAAATCTAAAGGAAGAAGAATTGGACACTTTAAAAAACAGAAATGACATGTTCTATGTTAAAGAAGTGCATAAAACATATCATAAATCAAATGGATTAAACATCTAAATCTAAGACCTGAGACCACAAAAGTCCTAGAGAAACATAAAGAGAAAAAGTTCCACAACACTGGTCTTGACAATGATTTTCTTGGATATTATACCCAAAACTAAGGCAATTAAAGCAAAATAAACAAGCAGGATTACATCCAACTAAAAATATTCTGCATAGCTAAGGAAATAGTAAAATGAAAAGGCAACCCACAGAATGGGGGAGAGTGCTTGTAAATAATATAACTTGTATGTGGTTAAATATCAAAAATATATGCAGAATTTATCGAATTTGATAGCATAAAACCAAATAACTCAATTACAAATGAGCAAATGCAGCCCAGCCAATGGCATGGTGGTTAAGGCAGGTAGATTCCCACATGGCCAACTGTACAGTTTAAGTCCCAGAACAAGTAACTTCAGAAACATGCCAGGCACATGTGCATGTGTGCTCAATATCCCAAGAGGAAAATGGAAGAGAAGGGACTGTGTCTTGGCCATCTCCTCTGGGGAGGCAATTTCTCACCTCTCTCTCTCCCTCTTTGTCTATCTCCAGTGAGCACACACTTCCTATAGGAAAACTTCAAAAACAAACAAACAAACAAACAAAGCAAATAGTTGCCAGCCCATGGTAAAGTGAAGTGGAACAGTCCACAAGGCCGTCTCACTTGGGAAGGTCCTTAGTTTAAGTCCAGAGTCTTACCTATATACATAGGGCACAAACTTGCCATGTTCACAGCCTGGCAGGTTAGGAATGGATTGTGGCATTAGGACTCCATTGAGAATGCATGTTTGTGCACATGCATGCACACACACGCACTCTGTCTAATGGGAAAAAATAAACCTTAAAAAATGAACAAAGGATGGTGAAACACTAATACAGTACTAATAGAAGACCCTGCAAAGATATATCCATATGGGAGATTTCTGGGTTTGCATCTGAGATCCCTGTCTTGAGACTTCCCTGTGTCAGTCATCTGGGCTGGCCGAGTCTGAGGGAAGATCCTATTGTGAGCATTTGTGTGTATCTCTGAGAAAATAAACTTTTTTTTTTTAATGGTGAAAGGACCTGACGAGATTTTTTTTTTTCCAAATAAAACATTAAACCAGGCAATAAGTTTAAGAAAAGTATTTGGTATTGCTTATTACCAAAGAAATGCAAATCAAAACCACAACGAGATTTCACCTCTCATCTGTTAGGATGGTTAGTATCAAAAAGGTAAGAAATAATGAAGGTTGGCCAGAAGTAGAGAAAAGGAAGTTCTTACTGCTGGAAGAGGGATGAATCAGTACAGCTATTACAGAAAACAGTATGAGGAAGTTCATCAGAAACTGAAAATAGAATACTATATGATCCAGCAATCCTAATTCTGCGTACAATTCCAAAGCAAATGAAGTCACTATCTGTACCCTCATGTTAACTGCAGCTTCATTGTTATTCATTTTTATTTTTCACAATAGGTAACACATGAAATCGACATAATTGTCCAGAGACAGATGAATGGATAAAGAAAATATGATACATGTGTATGTTTATCTTCGTGCATCAGTGTGTATACACATGAACACAATGGAATATTATTCAGTCTTAAAAAAAGAAGGAAATCATGTCATTTGTAACAACATGGTTGGGCCTGGAGAATACTATGCTAAGCAATATGATAAGCAAGACACAGAGATATACATATGCACAGTCTTTCTTACTATGTGGAATTTACGGAATCATAGAATTAAAGAGTAGAAAGATGGCTAATGTGGTGAATGGGGCAAGGGTTGAGGAGAGAACGGGAAGATGTTGAAGAAAGAATACAAGGCTGCACCTAGAAGATGAATAATTTCTAGATATCTAATGAACAGCATGTAACTATAGTTAATATATTTTATAGTTAATATATTGTACAAAGGTATTTCAAACAGCTTGAGGTAAACAGAATTAGAGTATGAGTTTATTCTGGTGTAAAATATTTTTAAATGAATATGTAATTTTTTCATAATATGCATTTTTCCATGAACTTTTTAATACCCTCTTCTATAACTGAAATTTGACAAAAGTATACCTTAAGTATTTTCACCAGAAACAAAAAAGTAACTATATTATGTGGTGGACATGTTAATTCACTTAATTGTGACAACTGCTTCACAATATATGCACATATTGAAAAACCATGTTATTCACCTTGAACATACATGATTTTTATTTGTATGTTTATAATTTTAGTTCAATAAGGCTGAAAATTGGATAATTATGAAAATTTATAAATTCCATTCCCCAGAATGTCTGCAAAAAACTGAATTTGCCAAATCAAACTAAAAATCAACTTATATTTAGCTTATTAAAGTACCTTTGTGCAACATTACCATGTTCCATGTATCTATAAAATAATTAACAGTAACCTCTCTAAATATATTAACAAAATAATTTCATATTATACTGCATTTTTTTTTTTTAAGTATAAGGCGCTGAGGCCAGCAGATGGCCTGTTGGTTAAAATGTGGGATTCCCGGGACCAGCAGGTGGCGTAATGGTTATGTCACTGGACTCCCATGTAGTCGATTGTGGTTCGAGTCCCAGACCCAGTGGCTTAAACTCACGTTGGGCACGTGTGTGTGTGTGTGCCCAATATCCCAAGAGAAGAACAGAGGAGAAGGGATTGCGGTGTGGTCATCGCCTCTGGGGTTGGAAGGTGATTTCTTGCTTTCTGTCTCTCTCTCTTTCTGATGAGTGCACATGCCCTACAACAAAAACCTTTCCAAAAAAAAAAAAAAAAAGTGGTACAACAAAACCTTTTCCAAAAAAAAAAAAAAAAGTGTGGGATTCCCACACGGCCAACTGCAGTTTGAGTCCAGGACCCAGTGGCTTGAAAATCATGCTGGGTAAGTGCGTGTGCATAACCCAAATCAAGAGGAGAATGGAGGACAAGGAATTGTGGTGCAGCCAACCCTCTTCCTCGCCCCCTAGTGGGGAGTGATTTCTCACTTTCATCTCTGTCTTTCTCTGACAAGCACACAAGCTCTATGGCAAAAACCTATACACACACACAAATACATACATATGTATATTAATTAAATTACTAACTCATATTCCTGGATTTTGGAAAAAACAATTCTGAAGGAAATAATCCATAGTTCTCTTATTTATCCAACTTTCTTTATAAAACCATTGAATTTTATGACATCTGTTCTGGTATTTATTATTCAGACTCCCTATTTTGATAAGCTAAGCATATAATTACCCATCATATTTTTACTGCTCAAGAAAGAATACTTCATCAGACTCAACTTATTAATAAGTCTAAAGGATATACAGGGGAGTTGCTACAAGGAAGTGTTCTGAAGTTCACTTAAGAGTGAGTATGATGGTCTTAAATTGCTAGACTGAGATCAGAATATTTTAGCAATGTTGGGACCAGCATTTAGTGTAATGGCTATGTCGCTGAACTCCCATGTAGCCAACCACGGTTCGAGTCCCGGACCTGGTGGCTGAAACTCACACTAGGCGCGTGTGTGAGCGTGCCCAAGATTCCAAGAGGAGAATGGAGAAGAAGGGATTGTACTGTGACCATCCCTCGTGGGGGTGATTTTGTTGTAAGCAGTTAGTCACGAGCGGGCAGCCCTAAGAGAAAAGCAAAAGGCTCATCTAGCTCCGGGTGCCAGGAGGGTGAAGAAAGTTGCCATCTTCCTCCCTTGGGGCCTGAGGGAAGCACACAAAGTGATTCTAGATTTTTCTCTTATCAAAAAGACCCAAGCAAGCGTTTTGGTCAATGCCCTAATAGGAATTGAGACTATTTGGGCAGTCTAACTGGGGCAGCCTGGCACGCATTGGGCTTGTGCAATCAGGTAATCAAGTTCCTCATTCTTTACCTGTGAGGAAGGTGAGCAGGTGCAGGAAAAGAACATGTGGATTCAAATTTAAAGGAAGAACAGAGGCAGAGAAAAGGGCCTCCTACTAATGAATATTCATGACCTCTAGCAATAAAAATAATGGTTAACTAGTACCAAGCACGGTTGCCACTTGGCAATCTGCCCACCCAACAGCTTTTTGGGTGTACTTCCTTTCTTTCCTTTCCTTTCTTTCCTATTAAATCTTCCTTTCTATCTACTTCATCCGTGGTTGTGGTTTCATTTTGCGCTGAGGGACAGATCTCTAATTTTAGTGATCTGAACCCAAAGAACCAAGGACTTACAACGCAGTTCGACACTCTCCCATCTGTTAACAATTTCTCACTTTCCATCTCTCTGTCTCTCTCTCGCTTTCTGGTGAAGGTACACATCCTACAGCAAAAACCTCTCAATATATATAAATATATATATTAAAAAGATAAATTTTAATAAATGGAGATAGTGTTAAGAGGAAGAATGGAACAGTCTTTACAAAAGATTAGAAGGCTGAAGCTGAATTTCAATCAGGTACTGGGAAAAATACACACGCAGACACATACTCATACACACAACGGGATAAGAACCTTGTTATTTATTCTCTGACCAGATTCAGCTTTCTCTAGCATTTTACTAGCCAGGACTAGCTACCAGTTTAATTCCTCTGTGCCTGAAAATTTCAAATCTGATCCAAGTACAGGACACACACAAAGCTTCATTTTACTGGAGGTTGTAAGGTCACTGTGTCGTTAAGCCCAAAGCTCAGGCTTCATCTGCGGTACTTACTTATTAACTTCCAGGTGGTTACTACTGGGCATGTGTGGAGGCTTGCCCCCTTGATAACAAGTATATTTTTAGATGGCCACTATCCTTTCTACGTATGGCTCCCTTAGTCAAGAACACTGTAAGCAAATGAAATGAATGGCTGAATTCTGGAAACAGAATTATGCCACAAAGCCTTAACAACATGTGGAAAAACAAACCAGAAGATCACACTGCCATTCTGTGGCATTGTCATTTATTTGCCTTGCTCTTCTATGACTGTTTGTATTGCAGTATAGAAATTATTAAGATAATACTTATGACATTGTTAATAATAAACACTATATTTGGGTTTT
>NW_006159787.1:2985348-3026069 GCF_000334495.1 Tupaia belangeri chinensis
AGTGTGGGATTCGCGGACGGCCAACTGCAGTTTGAGTCCAGGACCCAGTGGCTTGAAAATCATGCTGGGTAAGTGCGTGTGCATAACCCAAATCAAGAGGAGAATGGAGGACAAGGAATTGTGGTGCAGCCAACCCTCTTCCTCGCCCCCTAGTGGGGAGTGATTTCTCACTTTCATCTCTGTCTTTCTCTGACAAGCACACAAGCTCTATGGCAAAAACCTATACACACACACAAATACATACATATGTATATTAATTAAATTACTAACTCATATTCCTGGATTTTGGAAAAAACAATTCTGAAGGAAATAATCCATAGTTCTCTTATTTATCCAACTTTCTTTATAAAACCATTGAATTTTATGACATCTGTTCTGGTATTTATTATTCAGACTCCCTATTTTGATAAGCTAAGCATATAATTACCCATCATATTTTTACTGCTCAAGAAAGAATACTTCATCAGACTCAACTTATTAATAAGTCTAAAGGATATACAGGGGAGTTGCTACAAGGAAGTGTTCTGAAGTTCACTTAAGAGTGAGTATGATGGTCTTAAATTGCTAGACTGAGATCAGAATATTTTAGCAATGTTGGGACCAGCATTTAGTGTAATGGCTATGTCGCTGAACTCCCATGTAGCCAACCACGGTTCGAGTCCCGGACCTGGTGGCTGAAACTCACACTAGGCGCGTGTGTGAGCGTGCCCAAGATTCCAAGAGGAGAATGGAGAAGAAGGGATTGTACTGTGACCATCCCTCGTGGGGGTGATTTTGTTGTAAGCAGTTAGTCACGAGCGGGCAGCCCTAAGAGAAAAGCAAAAGGCTCATCTAGCTCCGGGTGCCAGGAGGGTGAAGAAAGTTGCCATCTTCCTCCCTTGGGGCCTGAGGGAAGCACACAAAGTGATTCTAGATTTTTCTCTTATCAAAAAGACCCAAGCAAGCGTTTTGGTCAATGCCCTAATAGGAATTGAGACTA
The DNA here is from genome assembly GCF_000334495.1 of Tupaia belangeri chinensis. Taxonomy (NCBI): domain Eukaryota; kingdom Metazoa; phylum Chordata; class Mammalia; order Scandentia; family Tupaiidae; genus Tupaia; species Tupaia belangeri. The sequence continues at coordinate 2,986,328 of NW_006159787.1, forward strand.
TTTGGGCAGTCTAACTGGGGCAGCCTGGCACGCATTGGGCTTGTGCAATCAGGTAATCAAGTTCCTCATTCTTTACCTGTGAGGAAGGTGAGCAGGTGCAGGAAAAGAACATGTGGATTCAAATTTAAAGGAAGAACAGAGGCAGAGAAAAGGGACCCAAGCAAGCGTTTTGGTCAATGCCCTAATAGGAATTGAGACTATTTGGGCAGTCTAACTGGGGCAGCCTGGCACGCATTGGGCTTGTGCAATCAGGTAATCAAGTTCCTCATTCTTTACCTGTGAGGAAGGTGAGCAGGTGCAGGAAAAGAACATGTGGATTCAAATTTAAAGGAAGAACAGAGGCAGAGAAAAGGGCCTCCTACTAATGAATATTCATGACCTCTAGCAATAAAAATAATGGTTAACTAGTACCAAGCACGGTTGCCACTTGGCAATCTGCCCACCCAACAGCTTTTTGGGTGTACTTCCTTTCTTTCCTTTCCTTTCTTTCCTATTAAATCTTCCTTTCTATCTACTTCATCCGTGGTTGTGGTTTCATTTTGCGCTGAGGGACAGATCTCTAATTTTAGTGATCTGAACCCAAAGAACCAAGGACTTACAACGCAGTTCGACACTCTCCCATCTGTTAACAATTTCTCACTTTCCATCTCTCTGTCTCTCTCTCGCTTTCTGGTGAAGGTACACATCCTACAGCAAAAACCTCTCAATATATATAAATATATATATTAAAAAGATAAATTTTAATAAATGGAGATAGTGTTAAGAGGAAGAATGGAACAGTCTTTACAAAAGATTAGAAGGCTGAAGCTGAATTTCAATCAGGTACTGGGAAAAATACACACGCAGACACATACTCATACACACAACGGGATAAGAACCTTGTTATTTATTCTCTGACCAGATTCAGCTTTCTCTAGCATTTTACTAGCCAGGACTAGCTACCAGTTTAATTCCTCTGTGCCTGAAAATTTCAAATCTGATCCAAGTACAGGACACACACAAAGCTTCATTTTACTGGAGGTTGTAAGGTCACTGTGTCGTTAAGCCCAAAGCTCAGGCTTCATCTGCGGTACTTACTTATTAACTTCCAGGTGGTTACTACTGGGCATGTGTGGAGGCTTGCCCCCTTGATAACAAGTATATTTTTAGATGGCCACTATCCTTTCTACGTATGGCTCCCTTAGTCAAGAACACTGTAAGCAAATGAAATGAATGGCTGAATTCTGGAAACAGAATTATGCCACAAAGCCTTAACAACATGTGGAAAAACAAACCAGAAGATCACACTGCCATTCTGTGGCATTGTCATTTATTTGCCTTGCTCTTCTATGACTGTTTGTATTGCAGTATAGAAATTATTAAGATAATACTTATGACATTGTTAATAATAAACACTATATTTGGGTTTTGTTTTTTAGAGAGATTTTTGCTATAGGGAGCATGTGTTCACCAGAAAGATAGAGACAGACAGAGAAATGGAAAGTAAGAATCAGGCCCCAAGAGGAATGGCTATGCTGCAATTCTTTCCCTTCTATTTTCCTCTTGGGATTGTGGGTACACACACACATATCCTGCGTGAGTTTCAAGCTATTGGGTCCTGGACTTGAACCATGATGGGCCATGTAGGAATCCAGTCCCTTAACCACTATGCCACCTGCTGGCCCCATATTTTTTTAAAATATAAAGTAGTTAATGTACATAAAACTAATGATTAATTATATATTTACATCTGATTTTTCTCACATGAAAGTTCCAACAGATCATATTTGGGTTTTAATAGATAGTGTTTAATACAGAGAACTTACTTCATAGAGAAAATGAGGCAAACCATGTTTTTATCAGTATGATCTAATAATCATCTATGGGCAAAATAAAGTCCAATATTTTTTAAAATAATAAATAAAATTATTCTTTCAGACTCAAGGCCTTCCAGATAATTACAGTAAATACGCATTATAAAGCTGTGAAATACAGGTCAGTGTATCTAAGTCAATGCACTTTGTGAGGACCATAAGCGTTCCTGATTTTAAGTCTTTCTCTAGTAAGCATTGTTTCTGGAGGAGGAGAGATTTTTAAAAACACAAAGTACAGTATAGCTGAAGAATTTACAGATGCTAATTTTTTTAAGAAACTGTTTCAATACTATATTATAAGGAAATGATTTAACCAACTCTTTCAACTCATTCCTAAAGTGGGAGAGAGCAAGACCCAAGACCCAAATCAGCATGTAAGATGGTAATCACAAGCCAAACCACCAAGAATACAAAGCACTAAGTTTTCTGAACTTGGATAGGAGAACAGCATTGTTTTAAAAGAGGTTTTTGTCTTAGGGCAGTGTGCTCGCCAGAGAGAGAGAGAGAGAGAAAGTGAGAGGAAATGAAAAATCACTCCCAGGGAGGATGACCACACCTCAATTCCTTCTCCATTCTTCCCAAACTGAGGTTGGCCATGTGGGAGTCCAATGATTTAGCCACTATGCCATCTACTGGTCCCATTAGAACAGCAATTTTTTTGGTGGGGAGGATGTAGAAGTTTTTACTATAGGATACATGCACTTGCTGGAGAGAGAGAGAGAGGGACAGGGAGAGAGAGACAGAGAGAAAGAGAGAGATCATCCCCTGGAGGATGGCCACGCCACAATCTCACAAACCCTTCTCCTCTATTCTACCAGGATCTGGGGAATACATGCACATGCACCTGGCAAGAGTTTCAAGCCACCATGTCCAGGACTAGAACCACAATTGGCCATGTGGGGGTCCAGTGACATAACCACTATGCCATCTGCTAACTTCAGAACAGATTTTTTAACAACTAAAAAAATAAAGCAATTGTCCATATACCTTATAGTAGAAAATAAATCTTAAGTCTTATTCCCATAGAACACTATTCAATGTATTAAATTCTCTATTAAGAGTCAAGCAAATATATTGACTCCAGAAATGAAGATGCTAAACAGTTTTGGCTGATAAACAGTGTCATTTCTGGTGGCAAATTAATGTCTCTCTAGAAAGCAGATTAAACTATTGTACATCCACACGGCTCATTCATCTTTGTCACATACTGGCCTATTTGTTTTAGAGAGTATGCGTAGAAAAACAGTAAAAAGGCACCCATTCTGAATAAGATATTTATGTAGAACTTTGTTGTATTCTTAGGGGAAACTTGACTGGATCTGTGTACTCTGCACCCTGATTGTGAGAATGTAAGGAGCCACCAGTTTATTGCACCTCCATACTAATGTATGAAAATAATCCCACATTCTGAGACTGGAAATACATTAATTTCACCAGAAAGAATGACCTTATTTTACATCTATATATTTACTCCAACAATAAGGAAAAAAACACACATATAAATGCTGAGCATTATTTAATGCCAATAAATATATCTGTCTGTAAATGTAATTTACATTTACATTTACATATACATTTGTTTCTATAATTGTCCATATTTGGGTTGAGGCATCCCATGTATTCCCTACGTCCAATTTCTTGGGAATACGAAGTGTTATTTTCATCCAAAATATTTGCTAGAAATATGTAGGACTAATTCAATTTGAAAAGGAGGAGATTCAAAGATTGGTAATGAGAAGACAGATGAGAGAGAAGGAGAATCATTTTTAGTGAAGCCATGGGAGTTCTGAGAAAGGTGAGTATGAATCAACTCATGACAGTAAAGGATGGAGATGCACAGACATAGGTCATGCAGGGACTTCACCACAGAAAGAACCAGAATGTCGAAGTCAATCATTGAGGTGCATAATCAGAATTTAAAGAGATATTTAACTATCGGAAAAAGTAGGGGTGACAAATCATTCTGTGTAAATAAAGCATATAAGCATCTGTGCCAGATACAAAGATTTTGTAAATGTCTCATTGAAGTTCTTGGGAAGGAAAAGCCTAGAAAATTTTAGTAAGATAGATGATTGATAGATATATAGATCATTGACAGATGTTGGATGGATGGATATGAATGTGTGTGTGTGTGTGTGTGTGTGTGTGTTATTTTAAATATTCTGGGGTATTTTCTTTAAAATTACTTTTTAATTAATTGATTTTTATTGTTTCATGGTTTCTATCTCTCCCTAAAGCTTTCTAAAACTACTTTTTAACCATTATCTTATGATGAGTGAGTTCCTACTCAAATTTTTGGGAAACTACTAGAGTGACCACTAAAATTCCAATTGCTAATTCAGTTTTAGAAATAAAGAAGCACAGTGTATTGGAATGTTTACTGTACTGTGAGGCAGTGGGTAGAATTCTAAATCCATGACTGTAGAAAAACTGTGCATGATCTCCGCCATCAGTGTTTCAAAAGGAAAAGTAGGGTGCAATTAGAAATGATGGAAGAATTCTATAATTTATTTTCTTAAAAAAGAAATTATTCATGTATTTAATTTCATTTGTTGTTGTTGTTATTATTATTAATTTCACTAGAGAGAGACAAGAGAGAGAGACAAAGGGAAAGGGAGAAAGCAAACCATCAGGTCTCGGTCTTCAACCGCAGTTGGCCATATTGGAATTCAGCACCTTCAACCATCATGCCACTTGCCAGCCCCGAATTCTATAATTTCTAAGATTGGGCTAAGATAGAGAAAGTTTATGATTCCAATACATTTGTGAGTTAATGTTCATTAAGCTCTTTGCACAGCTTATGTAAAGCTTACATAAAACAACACAAAAAGTTTTCATACTAAAATTTGAAAAATCAGTATATGATCTATTTAAGAATGTATGCTGGGCTAGATTATAGACTGGTGGTTAAGACAGCCAAACTCCTCATGGCTGATCATGTGGTTCCAGTCCCAGACCAGGCAGCTTGAGAAAACACAACACTCATCAGGTAAGTATGAAATCCTGAAAGGAGGGAGAGATGGAGAAGAGATTGTGGTATGACCATTCCCCTGGTTGGGGGGGGGGAGTGCTTTCTCTAATTCTCTGTTTTTCTCTTCTCTCTTGGGAAAGTGTATTCATTCTCTAGCAAAAAGAAAAAAATAGAGAGAGAGAAAATGCTTTTCTATATTAATTTATACCAGAGTCACAGTTGATAAATTATGCATGATACATAACTTTCTAGAAGTTTTGAGCATATATCCAGAGTAAACACTTTAGAAAAGTGTAACATGGACTACACAATCAACAAAGCAAAAATCATCAGGAAAGACAGAAGAACTATTTTTAAAATATGAGAAGTATTTTTAACATTACGATTAGATGAGGCAATGTGACCAATATTCTTCAGATTACTGAAATCTCTATCATCTTCACTTGGAAATATAAAATAGTTTCCTACTATATTATAGTCTACTACCACAGACATGACAAAAGAGCTAAGTCTTTTCAAATAGTATTACCATTATTATTTAAAGCTGGGCCAGCAGGTGGCATAATGGTTAAGGCACTGGATGTCCCATAATCAGTTCCAAGATTTGAGTCTGACACCACGTGACTTGAAAAATATTACAGGCGCATATGTGAGTGAGCCAAAAAGCCCAAAAATATTACAGGCGCATGTGTGAGTGAGCCAAAAAGCCCAAGAGGAGAATGTTGGAGAAGGGACTGCAGGATGGCCATCTACCTGGAGGTTGTACTTTCCCACTTTGCCACCCCTCTGCCTCTGTCTCTTTCTGGCAAGCACATGTGCCCTATGGCAAAGATCTAGGTGAAAAAAAAGAAGAATTTAAAACTAACCTAGAATATCTTCCCCAACTCTAATTGTAATTAAACATATTCTTTTTCTTTTATTTCTTTTTTTGGAGAGATTTTTGCTATAGGGTGCATACACCCACCAGAAAGACAGAGAGACAGAAAGCAAGAAATCACCCCCCAGAGGGGATGGCCACACCACAATCCCTTCTCCTCCATTCTCCTCTTGGGATCTTGGGCACACACGCACTCACACCCAGCATGAGTTTAAGCCACCAGGTCTGGGACTTGAACCGCAATCGACTACACAGGAGTCCAGCAATATAGCCATTGCACCATCTGCTTGTTTCTTAATTAAACATGTTCTCACAAATATCAATATTTACCATTGAATATCATGTAAAATTCAAGAAGAACCCTCAAAAGTATAATCAAATGGGAAAATATGTATTATACTAGGCCATTGCTTTTTTATGCAAACTGTAAATGAATTTTTTAGTCATGGTCTAAAGTACAAAAGCAGTGTAAAACACTAGTGTCTTTGTTTATGATCTAGAAATTAACTGCACATTCCCCATGGTAATTATGCAAAGAACATCCTCTTTTAAATCACGCTTATAAAGCATGACTTTATTGTAGATGCAAGATGAGTAAAATGCATGAGTGTCATTCCATGTCTGCCATATCTGCCTGCCAACCGAAGAAAAGTGGCCACTTACGGTGATTACAAACCACATCAAGTGTAGTCTATATGTCACGTCTTCACAAGAGACAGGTGGCAGCTTGATGAATTTTCTTTTTACCTCCAGTCTCTGCCTCTATGTTTCTCTCTCCTCCCCACAAGCTTTCTCTGTTCCTCTTCCCCATCCTTTCTCTCCCCAGGGGTTCACATGTCATTGCTACATTGCTCAGGAGATGAATCCATTTTCTTTCTGCTAACTACTCTTCCTGGGAAGATGGAAAACCTCCTCATTGATTTTGACTAGAGAATTATTTTTTTAAGAGTAGAACAGACTTCTGACCTTTCAAATGATCAGATTAGGATTGTTATTTTCACATTATTAAGTAATCAAAGAACAAATGCATTAGGCAAGAGTTGGGTTCACAGGCAGGCCTGTCGGCTTCTAAAAAAACTATTTTGCACAGACAGCTAACCCAGATTCCATTTCTTCCTTTGCCTATGAACCACATGGGAAGCTAAAATGCATTTCAACATTGCATTTTGCCTAAAGGCTATCAGTAAAATTTAATTTTCTTACTGCATTGATTTTTCCATTATAAGTTGTAATAGTCTAATGATATCGCATAAGAATTTTCAGTATTGAGGTAAAGGATGTGAATGATTTACCAATGATAACTGCTTGGAATGTATTGTGATTATGCAACAAATTTTGTGTCTCTTTTTGATGGATAGTTGTTTAAAAATATAGTGTTTCATGTTTTGTACTTAGATGATACTTTTAATTTGTACAATGTAGGTTTTACTATGTAGCCCCTCCTTAAAAATAAAATTACAATACTTGAAATTAAATCATGTATTTTAGGGAAGAAATTCAGAATCAAGCGATTGGGCTGACTGTTATTATTAAAAATTAATATGCCATACTAAAATGAGGTGATGGAAGAGTGTAAGACTCTTCTGTCTTAGTCTTGATTACACTTAGTAAAGATTGATATCTTGCCCTAATTACTTCAACACATCAAGCTGTCATTTTTTAATTCAAGTTTGTACAAACCATGCATCAAAGAGAACACACAGTCCATTTTCCAAAAACAAACAAATAAAAATCCAAAAAAATAAAAATCCCTGATTCTTCTTTCTCTTTTAAATGATTGTCTCATCACTGAAGCTTCAGCAAAACTTAAAATAACCATGTTGAGAAAACATATAAAAAATAGAACCAGTGTCACAGTAAAATCAACACAAGATTCAACACGCCATATGTTCAATAGCTCCAAGGGAATATTTTAATTATTATTTCACTTAGTCATAAACACTACAGGTGGTTATAAATATAAAATGAATATATGTGAACAAAACCTAATCAATTTAAATACATCATTGTTAACAAGTGTAGATGCCACCGAATGGAAAAATATCTTCATTGCTAACACTCACCTTTATCTTTAGTATGTTCATAATGGGCATGTCTCTGACACTTATTTTCATCCAATTTTATTTCCACTTTTTTTTTAACATTTAAAGGGCTTGAAATAGAAATGGAGAACATCTGTTTCAAAGAAATAAATTGTTCTTTAAAAATGTCATCAAAATAATTTAGAAAGCCAATCCTTTTCCTATGTTAAAACTCTACATTTTAATTATGACACCACTGTGCACACGAGGGTAACTTTTATTGAAAAAACTTTAAATCTAATCCCTTCATTCATAGATTTAATTCTCTACGATGATTTATCTATCTGTTTTGAAATAAATTAGCTGACACTCTCATATCATGAGTCTCCCAAATGTTTACTTTAGTTTTAGAGGCTAATATATCCTGTGTTTAGTCAACAAAACCAAGCAAAATTTATAATTCCCAGCTAATTATGATCCCTTCATTGTTCACTGTCTTAATTGCCAACCTATTGATCATCTATAATAACAGCAAATAAATTATACACTGAGGGCAAGTTTTTCTTAGCCTGTGATGTTAATGATCAGTTCTGCTTTTCAAATCTCCAACTGATCTTGATTAAATAATGGCCTAACTTGTATTCATCACTAGGAGACACCCCAAGAGACTCCAAAAGAACTGCATCTCTATTGATAACCTAGAATTTTCACTTGGAGAGCACCATTTCTGACCTAGGACCTCCATAAAAATAAGTTTTAGTTGCTTTATGCCATTAAGTTTGTAATTGTTATAACAATAAGAAATGAATATAACACTAATTAAATGATTTATGAGACATGATGATTAAGCATCTTAAACTGTAAGTTTAAAAAAATCAACAGAACTTAAGATATTTTTGTTGATTAAAATATCTTAAGATACAGGAGGGGACTTTAAACTGTGAATGGAACGATAAAATTGAGTTAATTTTGGTTCATATACAATACCTATGCCATCACAAAAATATTTTAAAGGTCCTCAAAGTACAAAGAGTGATCTACTCTGCCTTTTATGCTCTATTCATGTTTACTCTTCTATTCTATATTCTCTTATATATTATATTACATATTATTCTGTTTTATTATATTGCATTTACTCTTCTATTCATGTTCTTAATGTAGCAACCAGGATAAGTGAGACTAAATTTTCTGGTTAATTTTTCAAGGCATTTCAATGAGCATTTTATGAAGGCCTCTTGAAGTATCTATAGACAAATATATAACCCAGATGACAATGATTTGGGATTAAGATGATATGGTAATATATAAATTTACCATGTATGAGAACTGGTACAAACTCATATTTATAAAATTTATGTATTATTAAAATTGTTATAATTAGTTTTAAGTGCCTATTTTACTTTAGGGGTTCTCTCAAATTTTTCATTTGTATTAATCAAAAATCTGTACTCTCAGAGATAGAAATTATATTTATGAAGACACTGATTCAAAAACAGAAAGAATAGGAAGTGTTGATTCTGAAGTCCTCATTCTGCTGCTTATATGCGACATTTCTGTTTTCACCAAGACATGAGATTGATCAATAACTGGAAATACAGAATCCTTATTTCTTCTGCTGTGGAAGTGAATAATTAATTGAGAATATTATGCCCAATGCATTCTGTGAATCAGTAACAGACAACAGCATTGCCACTTCATTCCTATTCATTTTTATTGAGATTTGTAATAAATACAGACTAGGATATAGAGCCTGAGCCTTTTATTGTTCTAGCTTAATTAAGCATAAATCATGACAAGGAAGTACTTTACTTGTGTATTTCAGCAAACTCAGGATAACCCAGTCTCACTGTTTTCTGAAGCAGAGTACCAATAACATTTTACTAGAAAGTGAAACTAGAATTTTTTATCTAGTATAAAAATCTCTAGCTCATCTAAGGTTAAACAACCTTTCAAAGAGATAATATTGGTGTCAATAGAAGCTTTTCAGGCCGTCTTAGCTAGAATGCAGAAATAATTTTGTTATGACTATGTTATTTTTTAAAAAATAGTAAAACATTACATTCTGTTCTTTGATGATGTGTTTATTTCAATCACCATTGTATTACTCTGTACCAATATATTCATCCTTTAAAATATCACAGAGGAAGAAACTTGTTCAAGAGAAGGCAATGACTTGTTCTGTACCATCAGGGTATTACAAGGGGGTCTTTCAAAAGTTCATGCATAATGTGTATTATGAGAACACTCTGAAAGAATGTCACATTCTGTTTTGAACCAAAATAAATTCATTTTAATTTTATCTTTCCACAGACTGTTTAATGTCCCCCTCATATATCTAGACTTATACTCAGGAGTAACCGATCTTTAAATTATGTTTTCTTCCACCTGCTTCATTTAAAGTATCATTAGACACATATAGGTCTTAATATAGCAGAGATAGGCATGTCTAATAAGAACCAAATAGTTCACTAATTTCCACAAGTAAAGGAAACATCCGTCAGAGAAACATTACGTTTATAATAAAAGGCACCTAAGCAAAGGATCCTAGAGTGTGAACCTGGGATTTAGGCTGTATGAGTTCCCACCTAGGTTCTGACACTTCCTGGATGTATAACCTTGTGATGTTACATGCTGTCTCTGTGCTTCCATTTTCTCTTTTCTAAAATGAAGATAGACATCATCCCTACCCCACAGAGCTATTATGAGGATTAATAGCTAATATTTACAAAGTACTTAGAACACTACCCAGTGCATATTAAGCACTATAGAAGTATTTGTTCAACAAATGAGAAACAATATTAAATCTCAGAACAACTGTGTCAATCTTCAAATTAACCAGTGGACTTCTAATTTGATTCTAAAGCTGGAAGAAAAAAAATATGGAAGGCAAGACAAGATAGTTTTCTTATAACCAGTCTGCTCCTGAAAGGAGACTGATAAGTTTATAGACTGCTGGTCTATTTATTCATGGTCTTAAAATGTCTCTTTCAACATTATGATAAATGGGATGATAGGAGCAGTTTAAAAAGTAAATACCAGTCAAAGAGTTTTTGAGGTAATATTTGAAAAATGACCAACAGAGGTATTCATAATTTCAGCTAATTTAGGAATAGGATACTATTCCCAGTGATAGTAACCAGGAATCAAATTAATGTCAAAAAACTTAGCAGGGTTTGTGTGTTTTGTGTACAATTACCCACCACATGCTGGAGTGATACAACTCACTTGCTGTGTTAATTGAGTAAATCACCATTTTTATTTCACCATCCCTCAGTTTAATCTCAGCAGTTTAGGTCATTTCTGAGGAATATCAGAGTATTAAATAGAAAGTAAATGATTTTTCTTAACAAGTGAAGTTCCCAATAGACAGATGCTATAAATACAGGTTCTTTATTAATATCTGTCATGAGATACTCATCTTCAAGCTGCACCACCTATAAGACAGTAGATGCCTCAATCATTGTCACAAGTAACACGTGCAAACCAAGAACCTGCAATTCAAAATTTCTGCCACTCAAGGATGCCTAAATTCTAGAATTGGAAACATCTAGGATAGTAAGGCAGGCAGCCTTTTGGCAGCAGTGAAAAATTAAACAGTTTTTTTTTTTCTTTCAGATTTGGTCAAGTGCTTCCTGGCAGTCCTGCCCTTTACTCCTCTCAGAAAGTAGGCCATGCCACGTGGGATCTTACCATATATGAGACAGACTACACTAGGGCTGCAGTGCAGGATGCTCCTGGATTAAGGGCACCAGGGTAAAACTGTTAAGTACCAAGAAGCCGCATAAGCTATTATCCATGTTCTATCCATGAAGGTCTGTTTCTGCACCTGGACACACAATTCTCTAATTTCCCCTTTCTCTTTCTATTTTTTTTTTCTTCTGCTAATACTGTTGGTATTCTTTCCTGTTCCCTAACACCAATTTAAACAAAATGTGAAATGAATGTTATACTAAATGTCAATATTCTAAATATATAGCAATATATTCTAAATATCAATTTAGAATCACTGTTACAATTCTTCTCAGATTACTTACTTACATGTATATTTGTTACCTTATGTGTCTACTTCATTTATACTATGTATACCAGTTGATTTTTCTTTCATTTTCATCTAGAAAATGCATAGTCTCAGGACTTGAAGAGACCCTAGCAGGCTCCTCTACCATACAGCTGGTCCTATGACCCATCTATTCTTAAAATATTTCCATTTTAGAGTGTATCTATTGGGTCATCAGAAAAGTCATGATGCATTTTTGCATAGAAATATAATCTTGACTTTTTCAATGAGTAATATAGATCCATCCATCTATTGTCTATTCACTGAGCAGTCCATATACTCCTGACAATTGTGTAAACAAGACAGACACAGACCCACCAGCAAGTATTTTACATTCTAGCAGAATGATGGCATGCAAAATAATGGCATGCAAAAGTATCACTGACAAAATAGCCAAGATCATAAGCATAGAATACACGTCATACAGAGTGGGAGATGAAGACTGGGAGCCTGCAGAAGGACTGATGGGTGAGTGCTACCCGTGAGCTTGGTAGTCATAATGAGGGCAATTAAAAAAGCAAGCTATTGTCAGAGAACGGATTGTTTGAATTAGTTTTCAAAAAAGAAGCAAAACAGAGATAGGAAATTAAGATTCTAGACAGTGAATGAAAGGAGTCAAGAATATTAAGGTACTATGTTGGATAAGTGATCTGAGCAGACACAGATAACACTAAACACGATGGACAAGTTAGTATAGAGAGGTGGAGTAAAAAGGGAGACAGAAAAAAAAAAGAGTAAATCATCATTCAGAGTCTTCGATGAATGAGAAAATTTTCTAAGAGTTAGTAAGTGAGAATAATAATAAACAGAAGTAGAATGCCTGGAGGGCAAGAGTCTCGGAGAAGTCTTTCGTTTCATTTTTGGAATGTGGTTATTGCTTATTAGGCATGCCATTAGGAATCAAAGCTTCCACCTCTTGAAAATTAAGTATGTTATATGAGAATAAACAATGGTCAATCCAGAGGGCTGCAAGTAAAGTAGTTTCCTTAAGAGATACCTGAGATTCACTGAGGACAAATAGACAATGAGTTCACTAGTATAACATGGTTTAGTATTTTTGTTTTTAATCTGTTGGTTTACTATCATGTACTACAAGTTTCAGATGGTACAGTAACCTTATTTTGGAAGAAGCAAGTCCATCAGGATTTGGGTCAGTAGCAAGACATACAGATAATAGGACCAACAGGTGGTGTGATGTTTAAGGCACTAGACATTCCCATATGGCCAACCATGGTTCAAGTTCTGGACCTGGTGGCTTGCTTTCTCACTTTCTCTCTCTTTCTGTATCTCTCTAGTCAAAATAAAATAAGGTGAGTGCTACCCGTGAGCTTGGTAGTCATAATGAGGGCAATTAAAAAAGCAAGCTATTGTCAGAGAACGGATTGTTTGAATTAGTTTTCAAAAAAGAAGCAAAACAGAGATAGGAAATTAAGATTCTAGACAGTGAATGAAAGGAGTCAAGAATATTAAGGTACTATGTTGGATAAGTGATCTGAGCAGACACAGATAACACTAAACACGATGGACAAGTTAGTATAGAGAGGTGGAGTAAAAAGGGAGACAGAAAAAAAAAAGAGTAAATCATCATTCAGAGTCTTCGATGAATGAGAAAATTTTCTAAGAGTTAGTAAGTGAGAATAATAATAAACAGAAGTAGAATGCCTGGAGGGCAAGAGTCTCGGAGAAGTCTTTCGTTTCATTTTTGGAATGTGGTTATTGCTTATTAGGCATGCCATTAGGAATCAAAGCTTCCACCTCTTGAAAATTAAGTATGTTATATGAGAATAAACAATGGTCAATCCAGAGGGCTGCAAGTAAAGTAGTTTCCTTAAGAGATACCTGAGATTCACTGAGGACAAATAGACAATGAGTTCACTAGTATAACATGGTTTAGTATTTTTGTTTTTAATCTGTTGGTTTACTATCATGTACTACAAGTTTCAGATGGTACAGTAACCTTATTTTGGAAGAAGCAAGTCCATCAGGATTTGGGTCAGTAGCAAGACATACAGATAATAGGACCAACAGGTGGTGTGATGTTTAAGGCACTAGACATTCCCATATGGCCAACCATGGTTCAAGTTCTGGACCTGGTGGCTTGCTTTCTCACTTTCTCTCTCTTTCTGTATCTCTCTAGTCAAAATAAAATAAGTAAATGAATAAATAAAATAAAAAATAATTTTTAAAAAGACATATGGATAGTAACTTTTTAGAAGAGGACACATTTAGTTTGAAATGGTATTCTTTCTCTGTGCATTAATTAAGAAAGAAACAAATAACTTCTTTTTCTTTTGTCATGCCAGATTCTTGAAGGACACTCGGAACTTGAGATTAAGGGCATTAAGAGAATTCAACAGTGTAGACCAGAGGGCGGGTCCTGTGGTTGCTCTTAGGGACCAGATGTCCTATTTAGTTCACAAGGATTGATAGCTGTTCTTTGACAGGACTGCTGTGCTACTTGAAAAGACAGCTGTCTGAAGTGCATTAAATAATGCCACTACACTGAGTCAATCATCTGTACCAGCTGGGTTTAGAAAGCGTAGGGAAATCTTCTTTAGGTACTATCTCTCCTTCTCCGCACTGAGAGCATAGGGTAGTACTGGTATACCAGTAACAAACCTGAGCGCTGCCAGCCTAAAGGGAGCATCGGTGAGTTCTGAAGAAATATTAAGACGCTTACTCTGGAAATGTCTTTATAACATAAGCCTGACATAGATGCTCACTTGAAATACTTCTAACCAATTCTCTTCTCTCTCCTGTATCACAGATGCAAGTAGTCTGGGAGCTACATTTGGCTCTTGTCCAAACAGGGGTCTATCAAAACATGGTTTAGTTTCTACCAACATGATGCACTTGTACAACACAGAAGAGAAAAGGACTCCTCTCTGGCTATAGCACAGTTGTGTAGTTTCAACAAAGGAGAGATTTTTGCATCTGCCTCCATATTTTCCTCAATAAAGCGCCTACCTTACCTTAATGTTGAGACCAGACACAATCACTGTGAACAGCCTGGTATAGTCCTGATCTGGGCTTCAGTTGGACATTTCTAATTCACAGAAAACAAATGGTGGGGCCAGCCAGTGGTGCTGTGGTTAAGGAAGCTGGATTCCATATGGCTGTCTGCGGTTTGAGTCCCAGACCTGATGGCTTGAAAATCACACTGGGTGTGTATGCATGTGTGCCTAAAATCCTAAAGGGAGAAATGGAAGAGAAGAGACTGATATGAGCATCTCCCTGGGGGCATGTTTTCTCATTTTTTTCCTCCCTCTTTCTTTCTCTGAGGCGCATAGGCACCTTCTGGCAAAATTAAAAAAAAAAAAGTAAAGAAAGCCATAGGTGAGCCCATTTACTAATGGCTGTCTTTAACTAGGTTAGCAAGGAAAACCTGAAATTTAGTGTTGACAAAGTATGAGCTCAAACTACAAATATAAATAGCATATAAGAAGAAGAATACTTGGGAACCAGCAGTTAGCGTAATGGCTATGTCGCTGGACTCCCACGTAGTCGACCGCGGATCGTGTCCCAGACCAGGTAGCTTAAAACTCATGCTGGGCACGTGTGTGTGCACGCCCAAGATCCTGAGAGGAGAATGGAGGAGAAGGGATTATGGCATGACCATCCCCTCTGGGGGGTGATTTCTCGCTTTCTGTCTCTATGTCTCTCTTTGGCGAGCGCACGTGCCCTATAGCAAAAACCTCTCAAAAAAAAAAAAAAAAAAGAAGAAGAATACTTAACATAGGATATTTCTTTTAAGCTATACAGGCAAAATTTTGCCTTTTTAAAACATAATACAGTAAAGAAAATTACGTAAAAGGAAATTGTAAGAGATTTAAGTATTCTAAAGTTTCTATAAGATTTCTTGTTTTAGTTATTAGACAAATGTCTCTCCACAATCTTCAATGAAAGAAATAGTGAACAGATTCAACAAGGATACATAATTATTTTCATAAAGGATAAAATGGCATGAACTAGAACACAGGATAAAAGAAAGAGAGAGAGAGAGAGAGAGAGATAACCTTACATCTTTTAGCCTTTACAGAGACAGTGAAAGTTTTATAAGAAAGTATACTAAATATAGACCTGTATCATGCCAACCTTAAATTGCTACCTTCAGCTCAATAAAAAGTGACACAGAAAAGAGCATTCATGAGAGTGAAATATTCAGAAAAAGATGTCAAAAACCACGTTTTTAAGGAAGCATAAAAATGACATGGTAATTTCCCATTAACTAGATTGTGAGACTAAATCCACTGCAGTTTGTCATACGAGAAACAAACCACAATGATATTAAAGATTCTAAAAACACTGAACTACATTTGTATATGTCATCAGGTTTGCTTGTGGGTATAAATTTTTCTTGGAAACTAAAATGCAGAAATGAATAAAGTGCAAAGAATGCACTATTTCCTCTTACTTAACACTTAGGAAAAGTTACTGTCAATTCTGAAATGATTCTTCAAAATTGTATGAATGTGTGTGTTGTATATAAACCACTTTTTTAACCAATGCTTTTTGTCATGTAATCCTAACCTGACCCTAATCCTAACTTCTAATTAAACTCTAACATCCATGGCTATTCTTAGTTTAAAAAGACTTTTATGTTTTAACTATATAAAATACTAGATCATCATCTTCTCACTCATCTTTTTGTGTTTTTTGGGTTTTTTTTTCTTTTTTAGAGATTTTTTGCTATGGGTAAGTGCACTTGCTGGAGAGACAGAGAGAAATCAGAAAGCAAGAAATAATGCCCCTGGGGGATGGACAATTCCATCCCCATTCTCCTCTCAGGATTTTAGGCATGCACACACACACATGCCTGGTTTGAGTTTCAAGGGCCAAGACTTGAACCGTAGTCAACCACGTGGGAGTTCAGTGTCTTAATCACTATGTCACCTAATGGCTCCTCTTTTTTTGCATTTTATAGGACAATAAAAGCCATCTGTATTTCTTTAATAAATTAAGGGTAGAAATTAAGAACTGGATCTCATACCATCAAGGTCCTAGAAATATAATATTTGATAAGTAGAATTATTGTTAAAATTTCACAGTGGTATTTACCACTAATAACACATTATTTCAGGTGTAATTAAACTGGTAAAGTTAAGTGACGAAAGCAAAAATCATGAAGCTACACGTTGTGGCCCTAACCTCTGTTGTACAGCTAGTAGTGTATTGGACTACAGAATTGCAAGCCACATGCTCAACACGATTGGAGTCCCTGGTCTGTCTGGCCTAAAAATATAGCAGATATGAGAATGCTTGCCCAGGATCCTAGGGAATTAGATGGTTGGAGTAAGGGATTGGGGTGTGACCAAGTGCTATGGAGAACCTCTCTCTCTCTCTCTCTCGTTCTGTATCATGAGTAGTGGTAATAATAATAATGTAATAATAATTATTATTACTATTCTAAGTCTCACTGTAACAGATAACACACAAACAAGTCACAGAAGCTGACCAAAAACGTCACTTTTTTTTTTTTAGGAGAGATTTTACTATAGGGCACGTGTGCTCAGCAGAGAGACAGAGAGAAACAGAGAAACAAAAAATGAGAAATTACCTCCCAGGAAGGATGGTCATTCCATAATCCCTTCTCCCCTTTCTCCTCTTGGGATTTTGGACATGCATGCACACACTCCCAGTATGAGTTTTCAGCTGTTGGATCCGGGACTCGAACCACAATTGACAACATGGGAGTCCAGCAACACAACCATCTGTTGGTCCCAAGAAGTCACAACTTCTAACTACATGGAAGCTCTACTGAAATGTTCAGACACCTGGCAGTCTTAACTCCATTAAGATAAATTTTCCCTAGATAAAACCATAAAAACATTTTTCACCATATTGGAAAAAATTATATTCTCTCATACTTATTCATATAATATATTCTTAGTGTTATGGACCTAATATAGGCTCAATAAAATATAATTTACTGACTTCAATTTAATGAGTACCTATGTTATACATAACAGTTTACATTCCACTGAAATAGCATCCATTTCCTAACCATGAATGCTTGATAATAAAAAATAATAATAATAATAACAATGAGCAGAAGGTGGAGCTGGAGGATGAAAGAGAAGAGGAGGTGTTAAAATTTGAACAGAGTTTATGAAGTAGTTGGCTTTTATAAAAGTGCTTGATTCAGGTTGTCATATTCAACCGTTACAGCAATCCTTTGAGATATATCTATCTATATTTGAGATCTAGATAGATATATCTCAAATATAGATAAATATATATTAAATGTAACTATATATATTCAGAAAAAGAACATGAAATTGGAGAAGTGATATGGCCAATAGCACATACCTTGTTTGCACAGAACATATATTGGCTTACATCCACCCTCTGAAGGTATATATTCACATATACCATGTGTTTTAGTCCATTTCTCCTTTGCTAACAGAAATACTTGAGGCTGAGTGAACACAGTTATGGTAGCTAGAAAGTCTGAAAGCCTGGGATCAGCAGTTAGCGTAACGGCTATGTCGCTGAACTCCCATGTAGTCGACTGAGGTTCAAGTCCCGGACCCGGTGGCTTAAACTCATGCCGGGCACATGTACATGCGTGCCCAAGATCCCGAGAGGAGAACGGAGAAAGGATTGCCGTGTGTGGGGTGATTTCTCGCTTTCTGTCTCTCTGTCTCTCTCTGTCTGGCGAGCACATGTGCCCTATAGCAAAAATCTCTCCAAAAAAAAAAAAAAAAGAAAGTAAGTCTGAAAGCCTAACAAATTATGGAAGGCAGAACTTTTAGCAGATCAGAGCATGGTCTCTATCTATGTGGATTTCTCTCTGCTGTTGATGACTAATTCCTCCTTGAGTAACCACCATAATTCAGTCGTAGAGGTCCTCCTTAATGACACTCAAAGGCCTTACTTTAGAATTGAGGAAGAAATTGTGTTTTCACTAAATATCTTTGTAATACAATCAATAAAATTGAGTCAGAACACATGGTTTTCTGGGGGTTCATCTGATCCTCACCCACTAAGACCAAATGCCAAAACACGAAACTCTGGGAAACACATCATGATGCAAATCCTACCATGTACTCAGCACTGAATACGGTACTCAAGATGCGAAGCTGAAAATACTGTCTCTGTCCTTTGCACTTGCACTCAGTCTAGTGGAGGGGACCACAGAATAGAACTCAGGAGTAGGTATACATTCGTTATGAACATAGCTGAGGGGAAAAGGATAGAGAGCTTGGAAAAGCTGAATATAGGGGACCACACCAAAAAGCAGCAAGGCAGATCTTTCTGACAGAAAAGTTCACATTCCTAGATTACTAGATGGAAACATAGTTCCTGTGTAAAGATTATCCCCACAAGAGATAAATTCAGTATCCATTGGACCAAGTATATAGTAAATCACAGGATACAATGTTGTGTACGTTATAAAGTGTAATATGAAAAGCAGAAAGAGAATAAGATAACTAGTCTATGAGGCAGACAGGTATTAGTTCCATGGTAGTGATTTTTTCGATACCATTTTTATCCTCAGTGCTTTACACAATGCCTGGCTCAAAGTAAGTGTGCAACAATCACAAATTAATGAGTGGTCTCGCTTTTATAGTTGCAGTAACTCAAGTTTAGATCTTTGTCAGTACCCAGTCAGCATTTAAATGTAGGAGGCAAGATTCAGATCAAAGTTTTTCTAGCTCCAAGGTCTGTGATCTTTCTAAGGCAATGCAAAGTAAGTGAATAAAAGGATGCTCATGACAGAAACAAGTATTCAGGAAGTGGGAATTTTCCAATTAGTGGCTGGCTTACAAACTCTATTTAAAGCAACTCTGCTAACAACCAATATGGGACATTAATCAAGGTGTCACAGTGGCTTACTATAGATAAATACATTACAGTTATTCAAAATATTAAACCAAAAATAAGTTTCAATTATCTAGATAAATAGCTCAGCCATGGAATCATAACACATACTGTAATACTGATAGAAGAAAGTTATTGTAGCTTCATTTTTAAAATGATATATTCAAAATTATAAAGCATATTCTCGGTAAAATAACACTGCTTATAACTATTTTTTTTCTCTAGTCATTGAACTGCTAGATACATTTATATTTAAGAAACTATCACTTTCTTGGGATCAGGTAGCATGGTGGTTAAGGCTCTGAACTTCCACATGATTGACTGTGTTTCAAGTCTCAGGTATATGTGTGTGCATGCCCAAAATCCTGAGAGGAGAATGGAAAAGGGAGTGTGTGGCTATCCCCCACAGGGTGATTTCCCTCTTTCCTCTTCACTCTCTCTCTCCATTGAACACATGTGCCCTGTGGCAAAAACCTTATTAAAAAAGAAAGAAACTGTGAATTCACATATTTTGTAAATAATAGTCTGGAAGGCACTTAAAAGGTTGACTCTTAGGGCCAACAGGTGGAGTGTTGGTTAAGACGTTGGACTCTCACATGGCCAACTGTGTTTCAAGTCCCGGACCCAGCAGCTTGAAAATCATGCTGAGTGCATGTGTGCCCAAAATCCCAGGAAGATAATGGAGGAGAAAAGATTGTGGTGTGGCCATCCACCCAGGGCAGGGGGGTTTGGGATTTCTCACTTTCTCTCTGTCTCTCTGTCTCACGCTGGCAAATGCATGTACTTCTTTGGCACAAACCCATAAAACAAAAAAAAACTTGACTCTTCAGTTTTTTACCCAGATGTCCCCACTTCAGTAAAAGTCTCTCTGGTCCCCTATTTCAATTTTACATCCTACTTTAATGCTGCATATACCATACTTACTGCTTTATTCTTCTTATTCATACATATGAATATCTAACATATTTTTCTTTTAATTTTGCCTATTTCTCCCTCTAGAATATAAACTCAGAGGAGAAGGTGATCAACTGAATGAGTTGAAGTAAGAGCCCCTCTCACAAATGAAGAAACTGAATTGATATCTACTCAATGGCTTATTAGGTCTGTACCCAAATAATCCTTTGAGGTTGTCTCATGTACAGCATGTTATCCAGACTCAGGCTCAACTCTAGGTAAAGGTGAAATCATATCCAATTTCAGGACAGGAAACATAATAGGAACGCTCACATGAACTTAAGAAGAAATTTCAGAAATGTATGTGTGTTAGTCTGATAAACAGGTCAAA
The DNA here is from genome assembly GCF_000334495.1 of Tupaia belangeri chinensis. Taxonomy (NCBI): domain Eukaryota; kingdom Metazoa; phylum Chordata; class Mammalia; order Scandentia; family Tupaiidae; genus Tupaia; species Tupaia belangeri. Next base: position 3,007,216 of record NW_006159787.1, read on the forward strand.
TAGACTTGCGGAAATCTTATTGTCAAAAGGAACAAAGAATCTCCTTGAGAGAGAATGTAGCCTTAGGGAGTGAGGAAGACATGTTGACCTTGCTCCAATAACAAAGTTTCAGTCCAGGAGAAGAAAGGAAATGACCAATGGTATGGGACCAGTTACGGAGATCAGCCTGGGTTATGTGTCCCACTTCAGTTCTACAGAGCAAAGAAATAATTTAAAAGGAACTTAAAAATCAAACTGAAGGATCTGTTCTAAAAAAAATGAGTAAAATACCAGAGCATAAGCAGCAACCTATAACAAAGAATTAAAAAAAAAAAAATGAAGAGGACCAGTCCCATAACACAGGGGATAAGGGAGCCAGATCCTACATTGGCCAACCACAATTCAAATCCCAGTCCTAATGGCTTGAAGGACATGACAGGTGAACAGGAGTGCAGGTACCAAATCCTGATGGGATGGAGAATTCCAGGGAAAGGACTGTGGCATCACCATGCCCCATTAGGGGATTCTCTCTCTCTCCCCCCGTAAGTGTACACACCCTCTAGCAATAAAAAATAAAAAATAAATTGATATTTTTAAAAATCATTTTTTAAAATAAAATGAAAAATATTTTTAAAATGTAAAAGTGAAAAGGGAGAAAATAAGGCATTTCTCATCCAGCTTGGCAATGAATTACCGTGTTAACAGTTAAATGGCTCCAGTGCCCCTATGAAAGAGCATGCAAACACTGTCCAGAAAATTTCTGACAAAAATATAGCAGAAACTGATGGACACAGTGGACCTCTGAGATGTCAAGTGGACTATGAAATAACCCAGCAGAAGTCTTAGAATCAGTGAAAAGTGAAAGCATCAGGGTCAATGAGAACTGATTCAATCATTGTCTGAATTTATGTGAAGACCTGCAAAAGCTCTGCCTGGGATTCCTGAGACTACATTTAAAATTAAAAAAAAAAATTTAAATAATGAATTGAAAAATGTAAAAAAATGTTTAAAGTAACAAGGGAGAAGCAAGGCATTTTCTTCTCTGGAAACAATAAGCATTTCTGTAGAGGATCAAGAACTTGTATGTATAAGCTAGAAAATTTCAAGAATTTGTATTTTTTACTGTTACTGTGACTCTATTTGTAACAATTGTATAACAGATGATCAAGTTAAAGAAAGCAGTGAAAAAATAAATTAAAAATCAAATAAATCTAATATTCCAAGTTTGAAATGGTTTCGCTACAGGGGGTGGTGGAATAATCTACAATGTCATACTTTCAAAATTAAACCTCTGAGGTGTCTTCCACTAATAGAAAGTGATAATCAGTAAGATTCAAAAGTTATCACCTTAAGAAATGTCTGATTCAGGTTATTCAGTTTGAAACTCAGTCCATAATAATAGTAACAACAGATAGAAGTAAAAAATGTCACACAACTGTTGCAAGTACTTTTGCCCACAAGGTTGACTATCAAATCCAATTTTCATAATTAAAAAATCAAATTTATTAAATAATAACTTATGTATAATTAAATGCATCCATTCTAAGGTAAAAGATTTTCAAACCTATATGTTTTCTCAAGAAATTACTATCTCAAGACATGGAACATTTTCATTAGCCTAAAATTGTCACACAACTGTTGCAAGTACTTTTGCCCACAAGGTTGACTATCAAATCCAATTTTCATAATTAAAAAATCAAATTTATTAAATAATAACTTATGTATAATTAAATGCATCCATTCTAAGGTAAAAGATTTTCAAACCTATATGTTTTCTCAAGAAATTACTATCTCAAGACATGGAACATTTTCATTAGCCTAAAATTAACATTTTTTTTTTTTTTTTTTTGGCTAATCTCCCTCTACTCCAGGCAACCACAGGTCTTGTTACAGAAACTACAACTTAGTGGCCCCGCCTCTGGGGTATAGTCAGTAGATGCTGGACTGCAGCGCTGAAAGCCACATGGCCAACTCTAGATCTGGATCTACAGCTTAACTGGAAACATGCCAGGCACAGTGCACATGCCCAGGACTCCAGCTAACTGGAGGGTTAGAGGAAGGGGAACACAGTGTGCACAGACTCTGTTAAGAGTTTCACTCTCTGGCTCTCACTCTCATGTATGCACATGCTCCCTATAATAAAAGAATAAACTTTTAGAAACTACTAATTAGTACTTTCTGATTTGGAACTTCATATAAATAAAAACATACACAAAATATTTTGTTTCTAGTTTCTTTCAGTCAGCATCTTTTTCCAATAGTTTATTTCTTCCATGACAGAGAAGACACCCCCACATGCACACACACAGAGGGGAAAAAGAGAGAAAGGTTCCCCTTTCTAGGATCATCATTCCATGACTCATCCCCAGCCTCAGCCAGTTCAAATCATGGACAAACAGGTACAAGTGTGCCCAGCGGGCAGAGAGGGGCACTGGAACACAAACTGGGGACCTTCTCGCTGAGTCCAGTTGCATTACTGCTATGCCAACATATGGCTCTGGTTAACACACATTTTTTGAGATTTATTTCATTCTTGACGATACTAGTATTTTGTTCTTTCATATTGCTATAGAGTATTCCAAAGTTTTAATATACATATTTATTCATTCTCCAAAATAATTTTTAAAGCAAATTCATTTATCTAAGCAACCCAATGAAACTTTCTCTTTAGTTTCAGAAATATAAAAGAAAAATTCATTCATTCTTTCTAATAGAGTGCTACATAGTTACTATAAGATTAAATCCAGGTATTATACATTGAAAACTGAATACCTGGTAAAATGCAAATAAACTCTTCTGTGTGTGTGGAATGGTTTGAGAATGGAGGACAAGTTTAAGAAAAGAAATATTAAGCTATTTCATATAAATGTAATTTATTGCACGTTTCAGTGAAGAATGCTCTTGTAGATCTGTTGACTTTGTCTTGCTTTCCTTTGAGACTTCTTTGTAGGACAGAAGAAAACAGGATGGGAAAACTTCACAAAGGATTTGAGGCGAATCATCATCTAAGGCCAAAGTTTATATATAGTAGCGCAAACTAGACTTGATCATTAAGGTAAAATTATCTTACTGGGAAAAACAAAACAAAGTCATGCCTTGAAGAAAAGACACGATTTTGAGGGAAGACTGTGATGGGCAACCTCCATGAATGGCTGGAATAATTGTAGAACCCTGACACTTACATACTTCATTATTCCCACCTGCTATGTGGTGGCTATACCTAGTGACTCGTGTCTGCCAAGGTCATCAAAAAACCTAGTGCAGCATTTCTTTCCTTCACTTGTGCTTTCTCTCTCCTATCATGTCATGAGCATTCCTATTAAAATTTCATGGCAATGAACTGACTCTTAGACCTGACATGACTGTAAGCCCCAACCCCCACTTTGACTGGAACCTTGTGAGAGATTCTGAGCCAGAACCACACAGCTGAGCAATTCCCAGATTCCTGACCCCAGAAACTTCTTAGAGAATGAATGAAAATTGCTAAGTGTTAGTCTGTTGTGCAGCCACTGCTAATTCATACAAGCCCTAACCTAGAAGAAAACATGGAAATTCTCACTGAGTTGTAGACCAGAACAAGATAAACACTTTTATTCTGCCCAGAATTTCCTAGGAAACGGATCTGAACTCAGAAACAAAGTATGACACCCATGGAGAAGAATCTTATAGAATATGTCCTACAAAATCCCCCAACATCACATCTGAGACTATGAACTAAAACTAGCTAAACAAAGCAGCCAATTGTTAAGCTCCTCTTTGGCATTAGTCACCTGCTGTTATTCCCCAAATTTCTAAATGACTATGTAAAATTACAACTTGGGCTGGCCTTGATGGTGCAGTGGTAATGCAATGCTCTAATGGTGAGGCCAAATGGGAAGGTCCCAGGTTCATGTCCTGAGGTCTCTCTGCACACCAGTGTGCACAAAGGCTTGCCAGTGAATCTGGCTGACTGAGGCTGGGAGTGACTTGCACAGCGAAGACCCAGGGAGTGCCTGTCTCTCAGTCTCTCATTCTCTATCTCCCTCCCAAAAGCAAAAATAAACTTTAAATTACTTAATTTTTAAAAATCACATCTTGGTTTCTTCTATATGAAATTAAGGGAGAAAAAGATTGCTTTGAGGTTGGGAGAAAGTATAAAAAGATAAAGGAGTAGAGCATCTCACAAGGAAAGGGTTGTGACCCCAGTGACAGGTAAGTCAGTTACATGTGGTCGAGCAGTGGCTCCATCTGTCCTCTGACAAAGTAGAAGTGATGTGGCACTTAGACAAGAGGACGGGATGAGGTCATGGACATGTATTCAGCAGAAGTATTTCTCAAGCCTTAAGAGGAAACATCTAGATCTTTTTATATTATTTATTTACTTTGATTCATCTTTATTATTTAATTTGCTATAGGGCACATGCACTCATGAGAGAAAGTGAGAAAGCACACCGACAGGTCCAGGTCCTGGACCGTGATCAGCCATGTGGAAGTCCAGCGCCTCAACCACGGCACCACTTGCTAGTCCCCATCTAGATCTTTTTCAATGAAGCTGATAATTCAAACAATCTCACCTGAGATTTGGCATTTCTAACAAGCTCACAGGGGACACACATGTTGCTGGTCCACAGACCGTAATTTGAGTACTAAAGTTGTAGAGCACATGAAGGAGTGATGAAACACATAGACATTTAAAATAAAACATTCAAACGGACAATGTTAAAGGCCTCAGTTTCCTTCAGTTTACAAGGTGGGAGCTCAAAGTCATCATTATTTGAATATTATTGCAAATATAACTTCACTTCATACTTGTAGGCTAATCAAACCTAGACCAACAGTTAAATACAAAAATATAGAAAGTTTTAGGGCTTTTGAGATTACTAAGTGGCTTCAAAACTATGTTTTTCTTCTAAATATGTCTTTATTTCTCCAAGGCTACCTCAGGAACAATTCTGTTTCAATAAATATGACATACTTCATGTTAATACAAAGAGACTGGGAATTCTCTAAGAATTTTGGCAGATGGATATTTTGAAATTTGAGCCAAAGAGATTTTAATGAATTATTTTCAAATGAAGGAGAAATCTTGAAGCAAAATATGCATTTCTATGAAAAAAGATCTAAGCCTATTTGTAACCTTGACAAAATACTTGTTTTTCTTATTGCAGAGATAAAACCAGGAAATTCATCATTTCAATCTTTTTTGCTCTACCCTAAAAATGTACTTTCTCTCTTTATACAAGCCCTTTCTCTTCCATTGACATTGTAGCTTCTCCTTTGACTTTAAAAACGTACTGAAGGACCAGCAGTTTGCATAATGGTTATGTTGCTGGATGCCCATGTAGTCAACTACGGTTCGAGTCCCGGAACTGGTGGCTTAAACCCACACCAGATGCGTGTGTGTGCGTGTGTGCCAAGATTCCGAGAGGAGAATGGAAGAGAAGGGATTGCAGCATGGCCATCCCCCTTGGGGGATGATTTCTCGCTTTCTGTTACTCTGTCTCTCTCTGTCTTTCTGGTGAGTGCACGTGCCCTATAGCAAAAATCTCTCTCTCAAAAAAAAAGAAAGAAAGAAAGAAAAACAAAAACATATTGAGCACACAGTAAAACAAAGTTATCATTTCTTCCTGAAAAGAATAACTAAACTTCCTTTTATGCTGTACTCAATCTTTCCTACTTGTTTTGAATAATTTATATTAGTTACCTTTACTATCCAAATAAATTAACCTACAAGTGGATTATATAATCTCCTTTTTCTGTAATTACAGAGGACAGTTCACATCTAGTTTAAAAATAAAAGTGCTCTCTATTCCTCTTCTAAATTAATGAGAAGTTACACTCTACATATGTGGCTTCACTACAGCTGAACTGGATATTGGTTTTACAGTCTCGACTAGTGATGACAGAAGTGCCTTTTTCATACTTCAATCTTCGTTTATCTAAATTCAAAAGAATAAAGCACCTTTGAAATAATGATCAATGATTAATATCAAATAAGTCTAAATGCAAGCAAGGAGTTTAATACAGCAAAAATAAAGTGATACTATTTATACTTGAGTTTTCAGTTAATTTATGTTCTTTGAAATGCTGACTGCTTTAAGAGAAGCAGATATAGAAATGCCTTCAATAAATCACTGCATTTCTCGTACAGCCGGGTGTGTTGTTGGAGGTCTGTGGCTGGCAGCCTAATGAGAACGAATGGCTTACAATCGTCTGAGACTGACCCACTTAGTCATTCACACCATCCATCGAATGGGAGACTGCTTCAGAGGTACAAGGTCACACCCTTGCTACAATTATTCTGTCTAATGAGGTATCACAAGATGTCTCCTAGTTCAAAGGTGTGGTAAGGGCAGCTGAGGATAAAATATTTGATATCTTTGCCCTGAAGTATGGACATTTCAGAGCAGGTCTTTGTCACAGTACCAAATTCAATGAAAAATGCTGCTTCTTTACAGGATCATTTGCACTTTAAAGTAGAAGTGATGCAAATTTTACTTTCATGTCATCAAGGAGTAGGGGAATAAAACCTTCAGGAGAGTTTCCCCCCACCAGAAGCTCAATGACAGGTTGGCTTAATTATTCAGATGGTAACTATTTATAGGGGACAATTTGTTAACCTCAGAATTTAAAATAAGCAATTTGCTTACACTATGTGGTTCTTGTCTAACTCTGTAGAGGTGCCATTTCAGGGTGAAAATGAGGATTAGGTCAAATCAAAGCATTTATTAACATAATATCATCTCTACAAAAATCCATAGAACTGCATTCATTAGCTAGGCAGCTGATAGGAAGAAATTTTTAGAGTTAATTGCTAATTAAAGAAAATTAATTGTGAAAAATAAATTTAATATAAAAACAGAGATAAACTATGAAAGATAATGAGGCAATTTATGACTAATTGAATAACTTTCCAAGAATTTTCTCTCAAATAACCAATAATTATTTCCAAATAAGTTGGAAAAAAATCAGTGGCAATTCAGCAAACTACCATGACTCTAAATTTCTGCAAAATGAAGCAAAAAGATATGATTCCTTCTCACTCAGATCATCAAATAAGGTGATTTTTCCACAGGCGAGAGAGAGTTTTGCTTTTTGGTTCATTCTGCTACACAACTTCAGAGTTCACACCTCTGCCTTAAATACAGTTTGCCCGTCTCAGTTAATAGAGCTGAAACTTTTCATTAAGTTAATTTGTGAATGCCATTACATATTTCCATAATAGGTTAAATTTAGATTCACATACATGTGCCAGTGATTTTGCATTAGCTATTTCCCAAATTCCACCATAAAGTAATTTCAAAACACTACTTCCACAAGCTATTGTTTTACTGCAACAGGAAAACAATAACATACCAGAGTATACTTTATTTTTTTCAATCATAAATGTAAGTTTAAAAGACAGGAATGTAAATTGGTCCAGTCACTGTGGAGAACAATTTGGGGATTCCTCAAAAATCTACAAATAGAACTTCCATATGATCCAGCAATCCCACTCCTTGGTATCTACCCAAAGGACAGAAGAATTCTTCATTGGAAAAGTGCTTGCACATCGATGTTTATTTTGACTCTATTCATAATTGCTAAGACATGGAACCAACCCAAATGCCCACGAACTGATGAATGGATTGAAAAACTGTGGCATATATACTCTATGGAATACTATTCACCATTAAAAAACCTGTTTTCTTGACAGAAAGTGAAAGAATATGGAAGACCTACTGCTGAGTGAAGCAAGCCAGGCTATGAAGGAGAGACATTGTATGTCCCCACTTAATAAATACCGAGTGTCCACACTCCATGACTGAAACTGATTGATTAATGGACATAGAAACACAGTAAATGAATGTGAATACCAGATATAGTGTGTGTGAAAGAGTAGAGTCTGAAGAAGAACATTTAGAAGAAAAATAGGGAGGCAAAGCATTAATGGGACAAAGAAATGTGGTATTGTCTGTTGAAGATAATTTTATAGTTTTATCAACTGGACTAGGGAGAAATGTTCACATGTTGAAATATTCATTTTGTAAATTAAATAATGTGATTGAATGTACAAAAGAAAATGAAATAAAAATAAGTAAAATAATCCAGATTTTTAAATAATATCTTGTAAACAAAGTAAAAAATGTATATGAAATAATCCTGTGTATATTAATTAAAGATTACACAAAATAAAAGAGAGAAGACCAAATATTGTCATTACTCCACCCTTTTATGCATGTGATATGTACTGTCAGTTTTAAAAATAATTAAACCTATTTTCCTTCCAAGCTGTTTTTTCCCCTAATTTTCCATAATCATTCACACATACATAAGCATATGCATGTGTTTATACCAATGCTTGCTTTCTGACTTAATTCTGCAAAAATGCATTAAGATGGATAACAGGAAGTCTAACAGATGACAAAGTTGAAGTTTTCTAACACTGGTAACTATTCTAAGATCAAGGTCTAGAGCAAGTAGTAGAGCTGGAACTGAAATGTGAGTTAAAATCTCTAAAGCCTACGTTCCTTAACAATGTTACTATTAAACACAATATTTAAACATTATAAACTGTATATTTTTTAATAAAATTAAGTATTTCTTTTGTTATAGAACTAATGAGCCCAAAAAGAAAAGTTAAGATTTCCCCAGACCACTTCATTATGTTTATATATAATATTAATATATATGTTATCCACACACACTATATGTTAAAGTATTCACTCATATTCACTGAGCCCCTATCATACATGGGCATTAGATGAGGTCTTTTTACCCTAGCAATTACTGGAACAAATTTTGTTCTAAAATAATTTTTGTGATTATACATAATTTTTTGTTGTTGTTATAGGACATGTGTACTTGCCAGAGAAAAAGAAAGAGAAGTCGACACCCACCCCATCCTCCTGCCCAAGAGAGGATGGCCATGCCATCCTCTGTGTGCATATCCTCTTAGGATGTTGGGTATGCACACAGATGTGCCTGGAGCGATTTTCGAGTCACCAGGTCTGGGACTTGAACCATGCAGCTGGCCATGTGGGATCCAGTGTCTTAACTGACATACCATCCATTGGTCCATGACTAATTTTTAATGGCAGTTAAAAAAAAAAGAATAAGCATACATATATAGATACAGATTATTTTTTATGAATTGGCATAATAAGTCCATTAATTTTACGTTCATTATTCATGATAGAGTGTCTGAGCATGCACATGAGAATGAAAGTGAGAGAGAAAAATTTGCATCCTCCATTGAGTCTGGTTACCCTGAAATCCCTTTCCTCCAGTTCTCCATCCTCCTTCAGCACTCAAGGAGTGCTCAGCATATTTCAGGTTAATCAGCCAGGGATTCAAACTATTGGCACCATGTATAATACAGTTTCTCTTAAGCAGTGTGTTACCAGTGCACAATGGAGTCAGACCTAAGTATTTTTGTATAAGCAGAGCATTGGGTAAGTTTACTTATGACTCCATATGGATGTAATGATAAGCAGCATGAAGAGCTGAAAGGACGTGAAAAATGAGAGGCTGGTAGTCAAGGATGAAAGTTAAAGAAAAGGAATTTAATTTGTTAGAGAAAACACAATTGATAGATATAAGAAGTGGCCAGACTGTAAGTTATTAGGCTTAAAGTTTTTAAGAGTATTTGCATTTTATATCAGAGTAACATTTGTTACACCGCATGAACATGAATATAACATGTACAGGACATGGGACATATGATTAGTAGAAAAGACCAGGACCTAGGTAGTATATGTAATTTTGCCAAGTCAATCAATTCAAACATGAATATTTACTGGTTTTTCTAAATGGATGCATCAAACAGGCTACAAAAACAATGAAACTACTTTTGTGTGTTGGTTATTAAGGGGTCCGCTCTAGAGTACATTACAGACTTTGATTTATTTTTCACTGTTATATATGTCAAATTAAATACCAAAGATTGTTTGTGGGATAAGCAGCTTCATTACCAATAGTACAATTAATAAATTAGGACATAAAAGACCAAAATGTTCTCCCTCAAATATGTTATTATTTAGTACCTAGACTACTCCTTTAAATTGTTTAATATATGCAAATGCACATATTAAACAGTTTATTCGTATTCTATGAAAATTTAATATATTTGATTTTGTCTATCTTACACAAATTTATAACAATCTACTATTTGAAAAGCTATACTTTGAGCAAGGCCAGGTTTCCATTCTTCAAATAAATTCACCGAATTCATGTAAAGATTCACTATTTATATCCAAGAAGAAACACTGGCATCTTATTAACACTGAAATATCAAATCAACAGAGATTCTAAAAAAATGTAGTTAGAGTTCATTTATTATCTGTTTTAAAATAATGCATGACTTGAAACTTTTAAGGAGTTAAAACAGCTCATTTTAAATTAGAAAATATTTTTAATTACAGCATTCTGTACTTCAACAGCAGGTTCTATAATGTAACTGCAATGGTAAGCAAAGATTTCATTAACTTCCGCCAGAAGTCCCAGATATAGGAATATCAGCTATAATTAGAAAAATTAAAGCTATACTTCAGAATTAATTGAAATTATTAAAGTGTTTACTCTTGCATTATTTACAGCTAGAATGTCAGCATGAAACATGTTATTCTTTCTAGTAAGTAACTATACAGTTCACATTAAGAACCTAATACCAGTTCCATTAAATCGTGGGCTTTTCCAGGTGGGCCTGCTGGAAGCTTTCACGGAATTTTGATTTTCTGGATAACTTCATAAAAATTGTGGGGAAAAGCATGAGGGCTAATGCATTCCTGACGGATGGGTGTGACATGAGATACAGGCGTTTGCTGCCTTCCTCAAGGCTGCCCGCGGGACTCACTAGAAGCTGAGATAGCTTTATCAGACCACTGCACTGTGGATGGAGTGACCCGAAGTCACAAACTGAGGTTCAGTTTTCTAAACTTAGAAAATTTGACAACACATGAAAGGACATGGATGATAACCGTACAGTATCAATTCTATGGTTTTTAAGTCATTCTTTGATTTCATCTTAGATATTATTTCAAACTTGAACATACTGTATTCAGCTTCATTATAAGTGGTATGCATTTTGAGTTTTCTAGCTTGAAGTAGATGTGTCTTTAGAAAATGGTCTCGTCCTGCTATCATAATTTACAGTAAATAAAACTCTGTCCATGATTTCCACTTGGAATTCACCAAGACAGCAATGACAGATTCAGCAGCATGGGAGGTAAATGATGGCAAAGAAATAGCAGCGACATTTACCAGCCTCCTCTAAAATGTTATATTTTTTAAAGTGATTCCATATAGAAAATAAATGGAGAGTACATGAAAGTCTAGTCACACCCTTCATTGAACAGCACTCTGGAATACAGGATCTGTTACCTGGATTCTAATTTCACCATTACGTCTGAGAAACTAGCTCTAAGAATTTGAATATCATGGAGCTTCTTCTTCCTTGGTGAAATTAAATGTTGTGAACCACATATTCTTATGCACCTATATATCTCTTAATCTATGTATTTATGTATTGCTAATCCAAACAACAGTACAAATAACAAAATACCTAAACGACCTATTCTAAATTCAGAGTAAAGAAGAGTACTATAGCATATAAATGAAGGAAGAGAATGTAAGCCACCACCAGTTTTTGATAAAATGAGGAGTTAAAAAGTTAAAAGTAGAGAATATCAAGTCCTTTAGTATCGCCTCTCCTCTTTTTAATATGTCAATAACTCTCGAATATTAGATAGGTATATACCTACTCAGTTATGGACTATTTTTCTCAGCTTCACTTGTAGCAGGCATGATCACAAGACTAGATTCAATGACTGAAAGGGAAATTTCCTTGTCCAAGGAAATTGGACATGTCTAATCAATTATTTTCCCTTCCTTTTCATCAGGCAAAAGCTGACCATTTTCTATGTGATGGTTCAGCGATGAGATGGCAGAAACCTAGGTCTATCATCCCATCAAGATGGACCATTTACCTTAAGACTATTAAATGAGAAAAAGAATTCTATTTTGTTTCAGATACTTGTTTTGGGGTATCATGATTATAGTAGCATAGCTTGTAATCTAACTTATAATTATATTAAATGCTGAATATTTAAATTATGTTTACTTTTTTACTGATTTATTTTTTTTGCACTGCACCATAATAAGTTAACACTTTAAGTTTATTTGACTTAATTTTAATTAGAAATCCTGATTCATGATCACAGAAATATGAGATGGGCTTTAGAACTCATAAACTTTTTCCTATGGGCAAAAACAAACAACTGTTTGTTGTAATATTTGTTGTTGACAAACAACAATATTTATCAAACAACAATATTGTTGTTTGTCATCAATAAATATTGCAATATTCATGCTTTAAATTTGGCCATGAGTATTTTTTATGGGGGGTGGGAGGTTTTTGCTATAGGGTGCATGCACTCACCAGAAAGAGAGATAGAAAGCAAGAAATCACCCCCCAGGGAGGATGGCCATGATGCAATCCTTTCTTCTCCATTCTCCTCTCAGGAATCTTGACACGCACGCACACGCACCTGGCATGAGTTTAAGCCACCAGGTCTGGGACTCAGTGGTTGGCTACATGGGAGTTCAGTGACGGTCATTATGCTAATTGCTGGTCCCATGCCATGAGTATTTTTTAAATTTCCAACCTCTTCCACTGTTCATTTGGTTGGTACGTTACTTAATCAGGACACTCAACCACAAAATTTAACCCAAATTAAAATCACTCAAGATCAAAAAAGTACTTTTTACCTGGTCACAGTGACATGGGTTGTGATGCAGAAAGACCCTCTGTAATGATAAATGCAGGGAACCAGCAGTTAGCGCAATGGCTATGTCGCTGGACTCCCAGGTAGTCGACCGCGGTTCTCGTCCCGGACCCGGTGGCTTAAAACTCACGCCGGGCACGTGTGTGTGCATGCCCAAGATCCCGAGAGGAGAATGGAGGAGAAGGTATTGCGGTGCGGCCATTCCACCTGGGGGGTGATTTCTCGCTTTCTGTCTCTCTGTCTGTCTGTCTGGCGAACGCACACACCCTATGGCAAAAAAAAAAAAAAAAAAGATAAATGTATACCAATAAGCTGTTTTACCAATGGAACAGCTCAATTCTTTCTGCTTTCAACCTGAGGTTTTTAAGCCTCCATTCTCCTTAACCACCCCAACAAAACAGACTCAGTAATCATCAGCCTTAGTCAATAATTTGAAGTAGTGGGTCCCCAAATATTATAGGTTAAGTCACTGGAATATTTAAGTACAGATAATATCAACATTTTCACCTCATTATTTTGGTATTACAACCTAAATAAATGGTTCATGCTATATTTTCAAATATCATTTAGAATATAGCAATGAACATTGTGACTATACAACTTTATTATATGATATAGCATCTCAAAATCTGGGATACGTTTCCTAATCAACATTGATGAACCTCAAATTATTTATTAGTTTAAACCATGATATATGTAAACAAGTTTTCTTTTAAAACCATTTTTTATTTAGTAATTGCAAAGAGAATGTATTATACACTACATAAATATCTCACAAGCGTTTTCTGGAAGTTTTTACTATAAACCTAAAGCTACACTGAAACAACAAAAATTTATCATAAATTATCTCCCTTTCTGATGTGCAACCTTCTCTTCAAGACAGATTCCATGTTATTCGATGTGTGCCACATGCCTGGAAATTACACTCTAGTTCTGAAGATTGATGAGAGTTACTCCATATCTGCCATACTCAACAGATGTTGTGGCAACATCTCCAGTAACAAAGACCTGGCACTCAGCCAAGCTGTGAGCAGCAAACCATGTGTCTATGGAGGCTGGGCTACCGTAAGAAACCCACGCGGTTCCAGGAGAGTGAGCCAAAGGAGGCTGACCACTTCAGAGTTGGCAGGGGAAACACAACATAACATTTTGCTAGAGATCATTACTTTGCATGGCAGACACTAGCTGCTGCTGGGAAACAACAGAAAACTGATCAATTTGTTGTGCAAAAATAATATAGTAGTGTTCATCTTGTGCAAAGCCACAGAAAGAAAGAGGTCCCTCAAAAGTTGGACTAGATGGTATGCATGCCATTGACCAGAAAAGGATACTTGCATGTGATGTTCTAAAATCAGATTCACAATTAGTGTTGGAAGGACAGACAGGTAGAATGTAATAAAATATGAAACAGCTTCTCCAACAGAGAAAAAGTGGTTATAAATCTTCATCATCATTGCTTTCATTTTTGTCATAAACTACTAAAATAATTCAACATTAGCATCAAGGTGTTTATATGGTTTTAATATAATAGCATATGGGAAAAAAAGAAGGCAAGATGTAAAGATGAAGAGGTAGTTTGCAATCTGGGTAATGAAGTGCCCTTTAAGTCAAAACAAGACTTTCTAAAACTAGCCTACACACAATAAAGAATTATTTAATGTTTTAAGAATGATCAGACTTGAATTAAAAAAGAAATCCTTTTGGTGGCAGGGGAAACAATAAATTAAGAAGATAGAGGAAGAAAATAGGATGTAGTCACCCAGGTAAGATTTGACAAGACCCTGCAGTAAAGTTACAGCTGTAGGGAAGAATTTGATATTAATAAATAAATAAAAAGAGATGGGCCTGACAGGGCTTCCTCTTTATTTATTCGTTTGTTTATTTATTTATTTTTAAGGCTTTTGCCATAGGGTATGTGTGCTTGCTGGAAAGAGACAGACAGTGAGAGGTAAAGAGAGAAATCACCTCCCAGAGGGGATGGCCATGCCATGATCCCTTTTACTCCATTTTCCTCTCACGATTTTGGACATGCACACACACATGCCCAGAGTGATTTTAGAGCCACTAGGTCTGGGACTCAAACCACAACTGGCCATGTGGGAATCCAGCACCTTAACCACAATGCCACCTGATGGCCCCTGGGCTTCATCATTTCTAAGGCAAGGCCTTATTGAATTATATATGGATGTCACTACAAATTGGATGAGACACCCTAAACTCCTAAAAAACACTGCACTTTTTTTGAAGTTGTGAATTTTGCTTATTTTAGATAATTAACTGAACCTATTACATCTGTTTCACTGATTCTTGTACTGCATATGTTGTATATTCTAATTATATAGCACATCAAGAATATATTACATTTCAAGAATAATGACTTTAAAAAAAAATAAAATTTTAGACCTGAACCTTATGTCTTTCTTCTTTGTAAACTGGAAATAAATGAGATTATTATCGAAGTGTTAAACATACTAGAGATTTTCTGTTTTGCCTTTGACCATTGTTCCTCCTTCAGCTTCTTCACTGACCAAAGGCCAAATCTCTAGCCAGAAACAAGCAATTTAACTGGTTAGAAGTTCTACGAAGGTCTCTAGCGGACAAGTTTGAATCATAAAATTGCCCAGTCTGGCACATTTTCTACTCCTCAATTCTCATTTACAAGTGAAAATTCATTGAGTTTTCTAAGCAAGTAATCAGAAGACCTTAGGGAAGAAAGGAGCTGTCTCACAGGGGAAAAGATAATCCAATTACCCTGTTCACTAAGTGTTTACATATCTTTCACACCTGATAGGAAGAGGTTTGAAGCTCTTGAAATAAGTCATAAAACAACTTTAACTTCCTATTTTTGGCATTATGTATCTCTCCTAATGTAGGGGAAAAGCAATATTTTGTACGTGCTTTGCCATCTTGTGATATTAATTAAAATTATAACTTGACAAGTGTACACCTAAGACACAAGAAGCAGCAATTTAATAAACTGAGAAAGAGCAAAGCCAATATTTTGCTCATTAGACTTTCCAAAGTCACAAGATTTCTGATAATTTTACAGAACATCCAGGATCTTTCTTCTGTCTTTTCGAAATTAGGATATCAGGTTTCCAACGATAGGCATCAAGCATTCCTCATCTACTAAAAATCCAATAAATGCTTTATGAGAATTATTTGATTTTTTTCTAAAAAGTTGGTTGGTATAAAACTATCAGTTTAACTTGTTCATCCATATAGACTAGAGATTACAACATTCATTATGTAGTTGTTCATATTCCGTCAACTTATTTTTTAAGTGTCAGATAAGCGTTCATACTATAATTTAAGAAGGGTTATCAACATGTGATGGAAAAAAAAGTAGTTTACTATTTAATCAAATAAAATGTATAACAAATTTAATTCAGTGTGATGCAGTGGTATAAATAATCAATAGGATGTATATGCATGAGGCATAAATAATTAGTAGTTCACACAAATAATTGTAATTTAACATGATTCTTACAGAAACAATTTTTGGGTTTGCTCTTTTCAATCATTTCTTTACTGCTACAATCAGCATACTTACATTTATTTTCTATTAGTTAATTATCCCACTTTTAATTCATTATCATGTGAGATATACATTAAAGAAGGTTCTGTGGATTACAGTCACTGGTAAATGGGATTCTCTTGATCCTAGTTTCACTCCACTGTATATCAACAGATCCATTTTTCACTGCCATTGCATTTTTATTCCATCATCTCTATTATTCATGGAAAATTGTCTTAAAACCCTTGGTTAGCTCTCAAAATTGGTGGTCCTTGGTGTTTAAGACATAGAGAGATAGCTAGACATAATATAATATATGTGGCAAACAGGTTAAAGGGGACTGAGTGGTACAAATACTTTGGTCAATCTCATGAAAAATTACCTGAGCCTGAGGGTCAACTGAGAAAGAGCAGAACATATAGGTTATCTTCCTGCAGGATCAAGAATTCCAAAGGAAGAAAAGGAACATTTGAAAGCCTTTGCGCCATGCTTGCCACTCAACCTCTCAACTTTGGGAGGAGATACCTGCAGTTAGTGTGCATTCAGACAGTTTCCCCCTGCATCACTGTTCCCCGGTGCAACACTTAAAGTGTTGCCCCTCCTGCATTCACATATGTGATCACTTTAAAATGACAATTTCTGCTTGCTTCATTTATAAAAGCAGATGTGGATCTCAAACTATCTCCACTTTTGATAGAATCTATGCAATTGTTCCATTTCTCTTACATACTAATGTTGTGTATCTGGGAAATCATTGTAAATGTACAATGTAGGCTATGTAAGCAGAACACACAGGTCTCTACTTTGTTTTGCGACCTTGGGCAAATTACTTAGACTCTATATAGTTTAGTCTCCTCATCTGTAATATGAAAACAATTGCGCCAACTTCACAGGATTGATACCGGGATAAATAATTTAACGCATGCAGAGCACTTAGAAAAGTGATTGGCATATATTAAGAAGCCAGTAAATGTTAGCTATTATTAGCACCTTCTATGTAAAGATTTTTCGAGAGCCCATGACAAGGTATTATGAAACAAAAAAATTTAAGAACCCAAGAAAGCAATAAGATCATAAATGACCCTCAAGCTATTCTTAAATTGTATGTTTAAAAAAGAAAAGTTGTTGCTTCCTTCTTTAAATACCAATATACGAAATGAAGCACTATTTTTTGAAGTGTAGATTATTACATGAATGAGAGGGATGAGTGAGATGTACAGGAATTGTATAACATTAAAAAGTATAATATGTTTTAAAATTTAATACTATATCCTCTTTAATTCTCCTAAGGCCAACAGAGTCATCCCTGTTTGTAACACCAATTCCCGTAAAGAACAAAGGAAATGGACAAAATAGGGGAATGTGGTAGTAGATACAGAAGAACTAGGACTGTTAAAAAAGGGAGAAAAGAAGCACATTTTGATGAGTCCTATATGATCTTTTCCAACCAAGTATCCTAATCTGATTCATTTCCAGGTTCTGCAGACATAAGATTTCCCACCAAAGCAAATTTGGATAATGCCTGAAATTCCTTTTTCAGAAAATTGTTATTTGTATCTGAATTTAATCCTCTCTTTGTGAAGAAAAGCATATACATAGATAGCTAGATATGTAAAATTAGTTTATCTCTGAAGATATATTGGTACACTATTTCAAAAATTCAGTATCAAAGTCTTTTCACAAATGTGTAATTTGTGTTATTAAACCCTGGCATGTTTTCAAAGAAGGAGGAGAGGGGTATATGAGAAAATAAGTGGGTCATAGGAAAAGTCATGACACATTTTTGCATAAAAATCTCATCATGACTTTTCTGACAACCCAATAGAGAGTCTTCTGAGGCAGGGAAATGGGAGAATTACATACTAAATTTAATCTGTGTGAGTACACAATTCTCCCACTGGAAAGCCCTGTTGTGTTCAACCACACACATAGAAATGATGCTAAGCCATGTCGTGTGCCCTGACCATGTATGTCTCTAGGAGAGAACAAGTGGGGTAGCACATGAGACCCAGAATGAACACATCCACTTGGAAGAGAAGCCACCAGACATCCTTCTATATTTAAAATGACAAGAAATGGCCCACTAAAGTAAGTGCCATTAATAAATATTAACTGGTTATCAATTGTATAGTACAATGGAAATTTACAAGTGATGGGAAAATATTTTTTCTATCTTGGTGATGCATGTAATTTAGCTTTAAAATTTAGAAACCTAAGTTTTGTTCTTTTTTTTTTTCCCCTCTGTGGGTAAAACAAAATACATCTTAGCACTGTTTTTTTTTTAAGAAGTTACTGTTGAGTATTACTTGCTGAGTAGAACCATCAGTTCATATTGATAAGGGATTTTAGAAAGAAGAAAAGAGAAAACTTTAAAATTAGGTAATAAATGTGTTCATAATTTTCTTGAGAAAAATAAAGAAGTGAACTTAGATTAATTGATAAACTTCTGGGACCAGCAGTTGGCGTAATGGCTATGTCTCTGGACTCCCATGTAGTTGACTGCGGTTTGCGTCCCAGACCCAGCGGCTAAAACTCATCCCGGGTGCGTGTGCGTGCAGGATCAAGATCCCGAGAGGAGAATGGAGGAGAAGGGATTGCAATGTGGCCATTCCTGC
>NW_006159787.1:3026083-3036165 GCF_000334495.1 Tupaia belangeri chinensis
TTCCTGCTGGGGGGTGATTTCTCACTTTCTATCTCTCTCTAGCCTTCTGGCGAGTTCACGCACAATATAGCAAAAACCTCTCCAAAAAAAAAAAAAAGAATTGATTAACTTCAGAGTTTTGTTTTTTGATTTGCTTGTTTTTTAAGAGATTTTTTGCTATAGGGTTTGTGCGCTCACAAGAGAGACAGAAACAAAAAGCAAGAAACCACCCCCCCTCACCTGGGCGAATGGCCATGCCACAATCCCTTCTCCTCCATCCTCCTCTCAGGATTTTGAGCAAGTACACACATGTGCCCAGCATGAGTTTTAAGCCACCAGTCTGGGCCTCAAACTACAGTTGGCTACTGGGAGTCTAGTGCCATAACCATTATACAATCTGTTGGTCCCAACTTCAGAGATACTTAGCAATCCAAATACATTTTTGAAACTTTGTTGTACTTTTCCTTTCCTCCTTGGTTATTTGATCCAAAGTACATGTTATAAGGCTTCTTATAAAAATATACATCAAAATGTACAGGTTTTATTTCTTCATTTTCCTCTATTCTCATTCATGAGAAAACTAAAATAGTTACAGCTGAAAATAACAAAAGTCTCGACTGTAAACTGTAGTGTAGCCTATGAATTTGGAAATATAAGGGATCGATAGATTCTAAATTGCTTACATTAGTCTCAAGATTTATATTTCCTCTATTGTGTCAATCTGAGAATAATGCTTTACTGTCTCTCTAGAATGTTGGAGAGTGGGACACAAACAAGGAATTATCACTCAATTCATCTATGTTTGAAGATGATGAAAGATTCAGTGGAAGACAGTGTGGCCAGCAACCGCTCAATAAACAACATGGATTCCACCAGCTTCTAGAAGAAATGGTGGACTTAGAATAGCGCAATGAGAGGGGAAAAAGTGTAAAGGAAGAAATGATTCTGGAAGTTTTTCTGTGACATAAAGGGCGAGACAATTCCAGGAGATTTCATTTTCCCTAAAGAATAAAACATTACTTGATAATGCAGATACATGAGTGTTCTTTTCATCACTCCTTGGTACATAGAAGGCTCAATAAATGCTTGAGAACCAAATTATATTAACATTGTAAGGGTTATGATGCTAGGCATTGTATGTTATAAAATCATAGTGATACAGACTTGACAACTGTGCAAATAAGGAAACAGAATTATAATTTCTAAGACTAGTACATAAGGTGCCTGTAATGCACAATAAATTATTGTCCTGTCCTTCATTTCTATGGCAAAATCATGGAGGAATTAACATAGTTTATGAAGCAATAAACTATCCTCCTCAATATTTCCAATGGATACATGGTAGCAAAGGCTGGAAATGTGCCTTAATAAAGGTATAAAGCAGACTTCCCTGTGAATCTGATGATAATTTATCCCAAGGTTAAAAGCCATTATCTCTGATGTTGATAGCCATTTGTAGAAAGAATAAAAAGTGGAAAAAAATGTGTCTAGAGTGAGATTAACAAGTATCTCCTCCCTTCATCTTCTCACTTCTCCCTCCTTTATCTCTGAACAGAGTTTCTAACCTTCTAAAATTCTAGGTCACAATATTGAGAAAACAATCCAGGGATTTTTAGATTACATGAGTTTTTTTGCCTCCTTCCTTCTTAAAGGACTTGAATAAATGGTCTATAACAGTTCAACTTTTTTTTTTTTTTGAGAGATTTTCGCTGTAGGGCGCGTGCGCTCGCCAGACAGACAGAGAGAGACATAGAGACAGAAAGCGAGAAATCACCCCCCAGGGGGGATGGTCACGCCGCAATCCCTTCTCCTCCATTCTCCTCTCGGGATCTTGGGCACGCACGCACACGCGCCCGGCGTGAGTTTTAAGCCACTGGGTCCGGGACACGAACCGCGGTCGACTACGTGGGAGTCCAGCGACATAGCCATTACGCTAACTGCTGGTTCCCAACTGTTCAACTTTTAAAAAGGAATTCTCCACTGTAATTGCTTATTTATTTATTTTTTTAATTGTGTACTCCAAATTAAACTTTTCAGAACTAGAGATGGACAATGAAATTTAGAATACAGAAAACTTGAACCATTTTAAAACTACAATTCATGGTACTTCTAATACAATCAATGCATTATTGGACTTCTATAGCTGATTATCTAAATATTTCCAAAGTTAGAATTACTTCAAAAATTCATTATTTCTGCACTTAATTATAACACTTTTACTGTTTTCTTATGGGCTAAATCAGAAATAGTATGTATATAATGAATCATACAAGACAGTCTAGTTAAAATGACATACTTTTTTTGAAAGAAAGAGATTTTTACTATAGAGTGTGCATGTGCTCACTAGAGTGACAGAAGAGAGAAAGCGACAAATCACCCCCTCTAGGGGGACAGACACACCACAATCCCTTCTCCCTCCACTCTCTTCTCAGAATCTTAGACATGTGCACACACAGGCACCCTGGATGAGTTTTAAGCCACTGGGTCTGGGACTTAAACCATCGTCATCTATGTGGGAATCCAGCACTTCAATTATTATGCCACCTGCTGGCCCCAAAATGACATAAATTTCATTTATACTATCTTTCATTTCAAACTATAGCAAATGTATATAATCAAATATGATTTTTTTCCCTTTGTGCAAATAATTAGAGCATACAGA
Organism: Tupaia belangeri chinensis; assembly: GCF_000334495.1. Lineage (NCBI taxonomy): Eukaryota > Metazoa > Chordata > Mammalia > Scandentia > Tupaiidae > Tupaia > Tupaia belangeri. Next base: position 3,028,725 of record NW_006159787.1, read on the forward strand.
TATAAATAAAATATTTAATAAAAATGTTTTCATTTTTCCATGATCTCAATTTTAAAAATATTTAGTTTTTGCATAGTATTGAGAAAAGATATATGCTTGTTATAAGAGTCAGGGCTTTTGAGATATGATGTACTGTGGAACTTTTTATTTAAATCTAATCAGAGAGCAACACGGCATATAACACACTACATGGTCATTTCTATTTCACTATCCTGCAATTGTACATACACTTGTAAATTTTTTTTTGGAGAGGTTTTTCTGCTATAGGCTGCATGCGCTCGCCAAAAAGACAGAGAAAGACAGACAGAAAGCAAGAAATCACCCCTCAGGGTGGATGGCCATGTCTAAATCCCTTCTCCATTCTCCTCTTGGGATCTTGGATATGCACACACATGCGCCCGGCATGAGTTTAAGCCACCAGGTCTGGAACTCAACCACGGTCGACTACATGAGAGTCCAGCGACATAGCCATTATGCCAACTGCTGGTCCCCTCTTGTAAAATTTTTGAGCACATCATTTTCAGTGTTGCACTGAACAGATGTGTTTGAACATGCATACATACATATATATGCCCATGAAACACAGAAAATGAATTGCAAATAAAATCTCTATAATTAATCTGCTATCTCAAACTATATTTTGCAAGTAAAAAAAAAAAAAAAAAAAGTTGAGCATGATCTCCCAGGAACCAATAATTTTAAAATATACAATATATAGAGACATAGGTCTATTTGTTTTGACTACAAGCCAAATATTTTTACCACATAAAAGAAAGAATTCACCATACTGATTTTTCTAGAAGGTAAAAAAGTTTCCCAATTTAGTTAACTATAATCACATGACTTCTGACAAGGAATTAATACTTGGTTTTCTTTACAAAAAGAAATAAAGAAGCTTTTAAAATTAATATTATTGTAATCTCTAGTGTTCATTTTCCATGATTAAAGGTTTCACTATTACAAAATCTTTTTAGAAAAAATGCATTGCATCTACTTTATCAATGCAATTACTTTATCGATAACATACAAACAGGTGTTCAAATTATTGTCTATTTATTTGCCAGTATGAGATCTTAGATACTACAGAACTAGAATGTAAAACCTCTCTGTGCAATGGAAAATTATTTTCATCTTTATATCTTATACTCTTTGACGTCTTTAATTTCCTCTTTAAAATTTGAGGACTGAAATAATTTGTTTTATATTGTTCCTTCTACCTCTGACGGTTTATAACAGGAATGTGAGGAAATATGAATTTACTTAAATTGTGCACATCTATCTAAATGTGGTATTTTAGCATATATGTAGAAATTAAGAGGGAGAAAAAGAATGCCAACAACACTACACATTCCTTTTATTTTTATCTTCTCATATACTCCTGGCATTGAGTAGAGTAACGGATTCCAAAAATACTTATCGACATCATTCTTGCTCAGTGGCAAGAATAAAGGGTGGTTTAGAGGAACTTGAGTAGCACTCATTCCTTCCATAATCTCCATCCTCCTTTCCTCCAAAGCCACTCCAAATAGACATCAATTCACCCAACAGCAGTGTCCAGGCACCGCTACCATGGCATCAGGACAATTTCCTTAGACCTCCTTCAAACAAGATGGCCGAGCCTAACTCCTGTATGGATTTTTAAACTTCCGCAGTATATTCTGACCATTTGGTAAATGCTGCTATCGAATATATACATTATTACGCAGTTTATTCCACATGATTTTGAATGGGAAGAATCTCAAAATGCTAGGCCATTTTTTTTTTTTTTTTTCTGAACAGAAGAGAAATCCAAGTATTGAGAGTGCAGTTCTCCTCTCTGAGGTCACACAGTCGATTGTATCAATGAGAGAAAATCCAAAACTGTTGTTTTCACAATCATATAGATGCTTGCACAGTGAGCAGTATTTATTTTTTGGATTCCTTATTCACTTTTATTCATTTAACACATTTTAAAAGAGCTTGAAAAGCTGGTTGAAAGTAAATTTCTATGTTTGGTTGTACCAGTGAAAATGTACTTATTCTTTACTGATGTCAAATTGCTTTTGAAAAATCTAATAAAAATCCCAGTGTACTGATAGTAGTTGTGAAGAAATTGCACTTAAATATATGAAGAGATAAATAAATTCCAATGTAATTCAATCAAGTATGAAACTCTATTCCTCTCATTTTCAGCATCACTTTAAAATTAGCATTACTGAACATATTTACCAGGTCATTTAAAAGTTAAAGTTTATTAAATCCAGTATAGGTGTAAGTCCAAAATTATATTATTGAAATTTAGTTATTTCCTCCAAACAACAGAAGAATATTGCAATGAAGTTATTTATTTACTACTTTAAATATGAGACAAAAGATGGGTCACTGATAGATACAGACAAATTGATACATTTAATTATGCAATTTTGAAAATCATATTTTTTTGGAATCATCTTAAAAAGAAGACTTTAGGTAGGTAGGTTTCAAACATACAGCATTCATTTCAGATCACCTGTGTATATATTACCATATAAATTCTGTCCATGAACCACCATCAACTCTAAACCAGTATAAAAATGCAGAGGTCTCCAAAGTTCCATTAATGATACCTTCCTAACTGCAAAGCAATTTACACCAGTGATAACCACCATTGCCATGTGCACTATTAACTATTCCTAAATTTTAACATAGTATATTCTGCCAATTTTTTGATAAAACTCTAGCAATATTTTAGCTTTCCACCGATACATAACATAACTAAAAAAACCGTTGTTGGTCCTTGCAGAACTGTACATCTGCATACATTTAGGCTCCTGCCTCTACTAGTAATACAGTAGAAAGATGTAATGTCATCCCTACATGGGAAAACAAAATTTTAAGCAACAGTACATCTAATTAACACGGCTGTCCTTCCTAAGTGAAGTGTTTAAATTATAATCATATCCACAGTTTCATAAAATATGAGCCTCTGTGATCTATAAAATCACCTTTAAGTTGCTATAGTTACAGGAGTGAATTTATAAATTCAATGTTAATATTAAAGAAAAAGAAAAGTATCTTTGCCTACACCAACTGCAACTGTAAGCAAATGCAGGTATACAGCACTTTATTATTAAGAACTCCTTTAGTAAGCACATGTTAGAGGAATTAATCATTCATTCCCTGCAGACTGCTTATGTATTTCATCGGGCCATTATCTGATCTGAATAACAAGAACAATTGCATAATAAAACACATTACTGCTGACACTAGCAACTTTCTTCTTTCAACTTTAGAGTTGCAACTACCTTTGCATACCACAGAAAGCTGGTGGCAAAAAGCTGACAATTTAATCAACCTATCCAGTTTTTCTTCCCTATTATTATATTATAAAGACAGTGATCAAATATATGTGCGAGCTTTTCTAGAAAGAGCTTTAATTCAGGCTGTTTCCTCAACACTATGACATAATTATAACAAGCAGAATGTGTGTCAGGTTAGTTTTCATGTTAATTATAAAGGTTTACTTTTAGAAATGTGAATAGGATGAATAATTCTGTCTTTTCTCTTGTGAAAAAATGTCCTATATTATATAGGTAATAATATGTTTAACCCACTCTTCAATTTGGCTACTTAGGTACAATCTTCCTTTTTTAATTAATTAATTATATTCTCAAATATCAGATATTTAAGATCACAGAGGTCATAGGTTATACTCCAAATCTGATCAACCAAGGTCTTCATTTTAAATTACTTAATTCAATTTTTAAACCAATAGCAAAAATAGCAGTTGAGAGCAGTCACATCTCAAGAAAGCCCAATTTATATAGGAAATAAAGTAATATTCAAAAAAATGACAGCGTTTCCCAAATTAATTCCATTTATGACAACTTCATGTCAACAAATTCATCAACTGCATTATTGTCCTAACTCATTATCCTAAAAACTTATGTCCCAAGATATTCTCATGCTTCCAATGCTCAATAATCATAACTCTAAAATAAAATTCCCTTTCTTAACCATTGTGCATTACTCATATAATTTTTAAAACCGATGCTCAATGAATACAGTTATTTTTATATATCAACTTGATATAGAGGAAAAAAATATTCTCATCTTACTATTATCAACAATTAAATACAAGAAAGCCCTTAGGTATCATCTGATAATGTACTGCTTTGTGAAAAGAAATTTTCTGTGAGATAAGTAGTAATAATTTTCAACCTGATTTATAACTTGTAAAGGGTCTTTCTTAGAAAAGTGTTTCATACTGAGACAGAAAATGAAAAGTTAAAGAAAAAACATAAACTTCTAATCACTCTTGTACACTAGTCAGTATAAGTGTTTTTGTGCCAAAGAACTTTGAATGTGTTAAAAATCAGTTCTGACTTATCTAAATTGCAATTCCTACTGTACCTACTGTATATGTAACAATGCAAGAAGAATTAGATTCAGAATCCATTTGGCAGTGATAAAGGAAAAAAACGCTGAAACGTTATTGATTCCCTCTTGTGCAAAACAAACTGACTCAACTATATTCTTCCTGACATAACACAAAGGTTTTATTTAGATATTATAAGATATTGGCAAATGTTAGACTATCTACCTTTCTTCTTTTTCTTAAGATGCCATTAACTCTTTCAAAGACGGGGAAAAGGTGTCCTACTTGTTTTTACAGAAATGCTGCAGCTACTGACATGGTGATGTTAGCCCCCAGAGGGATATACTGCCTGCAAAAGTTTTTGATGCAGAGCTATTCAGCCTTAGGAGACACCTTAAACCTGTCACTGGCTGCTGAGCCCTGTCACAGGTTATAACCTGCTGTGTCAAAGTCACAGCCTCAGCGCCTGCCCTCTCCAAAGCATTTTTCACATCTCCTCTCCAAATTAAGTTCATTCACATTCTCCAACTAGGCTAGCTCCAGGATTTTCCTCCATATATCATCTACTTACAGGCATGAAGAAATCTCAACAGGATTTTCATCTGGTCTTTCGAACCATCTTTATTAACTTTCCCTTGACCCATTTTTTTTTTTTCTGTCTTTGAAAAGACATTGGATTTTGGGACCACCCTGAACCCCAAATAGTCTAATCCCACCTGAGATTAATATAATTCTGTTGTATAGATCCCAGTTTCCAAAGGTCACATGATGTATGGTGGGTGATGGCTTATAAATATATTTTGGGGTGACTTATAGTCCATGGCACTGTTAGAATTTAATTTCTGGAGTTTTTGTGACTTTATAGTCACAAAATTGAAATGCTTTCAATTATTCTACTTCAATTTAATAACAATAAATATGGTCCAGATGTCATATTAAGCACAAATGATATTCTTTTTTGTTTAGAGTTATATATTTTTGTTCATTATTATTAGTATTTTAAAATTTGCTATAGGGCGTTTGTGTTCACTAGAGAGAGAAAGTGAGAAAACAGGATGCCAGGTCCGGGATCAAGTCATGGTTGACCACGTGGGAGTCTACCACCTTAACCCCCATGCCATTTGCTATTCCAAAAATGATATTCTTAACAAGATTGCTAAAACCCATTCTCTGCCTCTGAGATGGATATATGCTCATGAAATATGGCTGGTTCTTTTATTTCTGGAAAATTAACAATGTCATCTCACTGAGAGATAATATAATTAAGTTACTAATAAAATATAATAATAAAATATATAACCACATACTTACCCCTTGGATTAGGTATATTTTTTTGTATTTCTGATCATTTAGAAACTAACAAAACTAGAAAATTCAATTATATACAGTGAATGTTAGTTATTACAGGAGTGAAGTAGATATCTAAATTTCTTGTTACATAAGGAAGTCAGACAATATATATATAGAAAATTAATTTGTAAGGAAATATACTTTTTAAAGGGAATAATAAAATAAATACTATTATTAGGATTCAAAAATAACTTGCTAGAGACTGAGAAAGTGGTCCTATGTTGTAAAAAATTATATGATATTTGTTTTTGATGGAAAAACATTTTCTTTTAATTGAGAACTATGAGAAATTAAATATTTTGAAAACTAAATATACTAAATACAAAAATACCAATGTTATTAGCTTAGGAAGATCAAGACCAATTATTTTAAACTCTAGAAATGTAATGGTTATAAAGGTGTACTAATATTTATGCATATGTAAATATTATATAATATATATGAGAAAAAACAACATTTAAATTTGTTCTTGTTGATGCCATCGTTCTCGTCATTCTAGAGAATAGTAACTCATAAGTGACACAGAACACAGCTGTCCTGTTCATTCTGGGGTAGTAAGCACCGTACCCTGAATCAGCCTGGGTTTCATATACATTAGTAATCGGACATAAGTACTTTAGTGTGTTTGAAAAGCTGTTTAAATATTTTTCATATCAAGATAGAAACAGAACACTCATTAAGACAAAGAATTAACCTAATGACTTTATAGTAACTAAATAAAGATGTATGATTGCAAGTTCAGCACTCTGCCAAATCATATGTATGACAACATAGTTTTTTAAAATGAAATACTGAAGTAGTTCCTCCAAATTTTGTTTTTTTGTATGTCTGCGTGTATGTTTTTTTTTTTTTTTTTTTTTTTTTTTTTTTTTTTTGCTGGCGCTCTTCAGAACTAAAGATAAAACAACCAACCAACTGAAGTCGGAGTAGGGAGTTGGGGTGGATTAGCTCTGAGATTGAAGGTGGCAGAAGTGAGCCAGCGGGGTTAGGATTCTCCAGCTTTTTCTAAGTAAGCATCCTTAAATCTCACAACCAACCAGCATTGCACAAACCAGGATTGCAACAGCCCTTGAACAATAAGCATGTAAAAAATCAGATTCCCAGTAAAGCTGCCTGTACTGTCTTTTGAGTGATCTTCTGAAAGAAGAAAAAAAGGCTTAGCAGACCATTTCTCAAATAGGAACTACCGAGAAGTTACATAAGTCAAGTTCTTCCCTGGTAAAACGAACAAACTGCCCATGCCCCTGGAGATAAAGCATTGAGCATATGCCTACTTCAGGATGAAGAAATAAAGCAGCACAGTTTACTTACTAAAGCAGCCGCTCCAGTTCTCCTTGGAAACCCTGAGGAGTCTTCTCTTTTCTTTCCCACCAGTCAAATACAGAATTGTCTTTCTATTCCACACAGGCCCAGAATAAACTGCAAGAAGGGACGGCACGTGCTCTGCAGCCCGTCAAGGGTGGGCTTTGGTGGGATGCTTCGGGTTCAGATTGTTTCCAAAGTGGGATCTTCTTTTCCGCAGGGAGGGGGCGAAGGCAGAAGGAAAACGGACGCTCGGAAAGCTCGCTCGGGTCCAGCAAATTATTCTGAAGGCAAAGTACCTGCACTCTCCCCGCCGAGGCAGGCTGTCAGCGCCGCGCGAGGGGAGGAGGCTGAGGAGGAGGAGCAGGAGGGCTCGGGCTGGGAGGGGAGCGCTGGCAGGGTGGGGGAGGCCGGCGAGCGGCTCCCGGGAGAAGCCGCCCAGACGGCGAGGAG
>NW_006159787.1:3054520-3065668 GCF_000334495.1 Tupaia belangeri chinensis
GCGGGAGCGGGGGAGGGGAGGACGCGGCGCGGGATGCTGGGAGCGCCCGCCGGGGAGGCGGCAGCGGCGGCGCGGGCGAGAGGAGCGGGGCGGGAGGAGGGGGAACCCGGCACCGACCGACCCAGAGCTGCCCCGGCGCGGATGGCCCCGGGACTCAGGGGTCTTGGCGTGATCCCAGGGCTCTGGGGTGGAGCGGTCAGCGCGGGGACAGGAGGACATGGCCCGCACAGGCTGTCCCTGGCCACTAAAGCCACGGAGGACTTGCCCAGGTGCGGATCCCGGTTGCGCTTCAGGTGTTCGCATGCTGTCGGATATTTATGGTTTTGCTGGGAGGGACGCTGGCTGGAAGGGTTAAGCGGTGGTGGGTTTTTAAATGTAAGGGGCAATTTTCTCAGTACAGAAATGCTTCTGAAGAACCGACGTTAGCGAGGTGTAAGGAAAAGGAGCAGGGGTTGTTTGGTGCGGGGGTGTACTTCATCTCAGAGACTGAATGTACTTTTTAGTTGGGGCGCTCGGCCGCTTTCCTGGGCGGGAACAAGCGATGGGTCCTGCCCAGGTGAGAGTCGAGCTGGGAAAAACCTGAGCTTCCTCGAGAGGAGAGGAAGGGAAGGGACCTGGGCCAGGAAGGGGGATGGTTCTCCCCGCCTGCTTGTTATCGCATGTAGAGTGATCAGGGCATCAGAGATCCTGTGCCACAGTCTCGGGAAACGCGGGAGGAAATTACAACACCTGAGCAAAGCTAGAAAGGGGGCTGAAGCTGGGCGGACACCACGAGCAGGGAGGGAGAAATCCAGAAGCACACTTTTATCACTTAGCCATTATTTATGTCTGATCGGAGCATACCGCTTTGTAGCGACACGTTTGGAGAGAGCCCCTGAGGTGTGGGGACATGCTCTGAGCAAACACCACCTGTCCCTTTGGGCTTTGACAGAACCTTGAAACTTGTCCTTTCCTTGACCCTCCCTGCGGCAGAGCAGAGTGGGAATTGTTAGGGGCGGTCCAACAGACACATTTGATGGAATTCAGGAAACATCTTGACCCCAATTAGCAAAGTCCAATCCCTGCTCTGCATCTATAAGATTCTTTAGCCTTCTCTGGGCGTGGTGGTGCCTGCCTTATGGAGAGATTCTTTAACCTTATGTTTCTTCCCCACACCTGCAGCTAGACCTCTCCCTATTAGAAAAGAAGATAATTGTGTTTTCTCTTGATGGGATTACCACCAAGGGATACACCTGGTCCAGTATGTCTAAGCCCTTATAGATTTGTTACCTGCTTCTTATTGTCTGTAATATATCAATGTATGTATGGAATGTCATGAAATACACATATGTTGCTTTACCCTATAAATAAAGACGCCCAGTTTGTCTGGGTGACACAAGTTGTGGCACAAGTTGCTTGGGCTACCTAGGCTCAGGCTGCCTGTGTCCACTGCTACTTTGTCTGTCTCATTCTTTCGGATTCCCAAGTCCTCTCGAGATGAAGGGCTTCCTTTTTCTCTTCCTCTTTCTCTTCCTCACCATCAGCCCTCTGATCATAATTCAGCTGGAGCTAAGCCCCTGGGCAGACACTGGCAAAGTTTTAGGCAGCAAAAGCTTTGTCTCCTGCTAAAGAGGAAGCAATGTAACTGTTGGTGTTTAAACATAATAATAACATTTAAAAGACAAAATAGTTATCCCCTCTGTAATCCCCAGAGCACTGCAGGTACCCCTCTGGCCCAAAGTACTGTAAGTACCCTGGAAGAACACACACAGCAGTGAGCAGTCTGCTTTCCTTACATGTCCATGACCCAATAGCAGAAATGTCACTTTTCCTCAAAGAGAAATAAAGCTTAATCAATATAGGTGACATTTTCCCCAGGGTCCTTCCACCTTTTTCTTTTAACACCTGCTTCATTGCTCACTGTGTCCCTTATTGCTCTTCAGAAGTGACCCCTCTGAACCCATCCCCCTGCCTTGCTCCTCTTCAGTCTCCCTGAAGCCCTTGAGCTGAAAGGTCTAAGAAGGTTCACTTGCACAGAGGCACTATCACTCAAAACTGTTCTTGGAAAAGATGGGAATAAACCAAAGGCTTAGACCACTGTGTGTTTAGGTGTGTGCATAGGTGTAGTGCTCTTCTTAATAGCAGACAGCACTTGTGCCTCTTGTGGTGCTGTCTCCCCAAGATGATGGCATTCTCACATTCAATATCTTTCCTTCCTCCCTCCTTCTCCTTCTGCAAACACACACCACTCACTTCTGTCTCAGTTCCTTCCTGCCAGTGTTCAATAATGGTTTTACATGAAGTTTCTGTTAGGCAGCCGCTGACTACCAAGAGCGGGTGTGAGCGGATTGGTAGGAGGAAAGCCGGGGCTGGGTGATGCAGCTCTGCTTCCTGTCATCACTCACTCATTACATCTACTACTGTACTTAATGCCAAGTGGCAGCCGAAATGATTTCCTCTCTTGCCATTCGTAATAATATATTTGCCCTCCCTCGGAAATACACATAATTAATAATAAAAGAAATAATGCATCTTGAAACCATGGGAAGAACAGATGGAGGCCGATGTGGTGGCGTTAGTCATCTTTTCTGTTGTTGGTGTTGCAAAGACAATATGACCACTTCTCCCTTTCTGATGCTTCTGGTGGGTTAAGCAAGGCATTTGGCCCTTTCACTGTGTTTTCTTTTCCATCTTTCCCTTGACAATAGTTTGTGTGTTTTAAATAAAGATTTCATTCTGCCAACCCGCAGGAAGCTTTTAACAAGATGCAGCTGAGCGTGTCGATATCTTATCTTTTTCCTGCTGTATGGGGTTGTTCAGCAACTTGAAACTCATCTGGACTTCAGCTCAATGCTGGCATCTCACAGAGACAATGCTCCCTGGGGCTGATTGACACTTGCTCCTGCACCACCATCCTTTGGTGCCCCCTGGAAGAGCACAGAATATTTTAAACCATGAAAGAGTGAATGTTATGCTCAACTCTCTTCTGCCTGCCCTCGCTTCATAACACAAGTGTTCATTGTGATTAGCGTATTCTAGAGATTTTAGTATTGATTGCCATCCTGATAGATTGAGATATCTTTCTTGAGACTGATTGCACCAAGCCTGGAGAGTTAGGAGAATTTCATTAACAACCTGTCTGCATCTCCTAATATGGTTTTCCATCTTCAATGAAAAGGCAGATTTAAATGTCCTCTCTTAAGTTATTGCTGTATATATCATTTGAAGTCAGTAGCCTCTTTGAATTGGTTGTTGTCAGTGAATCATGTATTTAAAACATCCATAACAAATAGGACACAGAAATAAGCAGGAAAAAAAAGGAAAGTAGAAGAGGGTGAAGGGCACGGTCGGTCCTGTCACTCACTTTCCAAGTTATCTTGTTTTTTTCATTTACCAAAACTACATTTAGCTTTGTTATATTTAGGCTTATAATTGATTTTCACAGCCTACGGTAAGTAGAAGAGAGCTCCAAATTTACATTTGCATTTAGAGATTTGGGGAAAATAAGTACTTTTTTCCCTTGTCTCAGTTTTAAAATTAGGCTTAACAGTGCATCAATTGCAACTCCACAGCAATAATTTCCTGTTCTAATACATTCTTTGAACATATTTATAGCATCATGGGGAAATGTCCTAATTACACATTTTAGCACTCCTCATTGTGGAACTGAAAAGGGAGAAAGGGGTGCAGACATAGGTGCAGCACTGAAATAGGAGGTTAAATGAAGCCGACCCTCATAGGAAGGATCTGGGGTTTATGTAGGGAGACCTCCCTGAATACTCCAGGGAGTGAGCATGATCTGGGGCTGCCTGAGATGGGTTGGATTGTAGCAGTGATACTCTGTTTTGAAGGAGCTTTCTCTCTCTCCTCCCTCTTCCTCTGTTTCTGTCTCACCCATAGAAGAAATAAGTAAATAAACTTCAATGAAAATGGGGAGAAGGAGAAAATAGGCTAAAGCTAGGAAGAACAAATAACCTACTTGACGGGAAACAATGATTTAAGGAGATGTCCCATGCCCACTCCATGGATGGGCTGGATTTCTAATCGTCTCTCACACTTGCCATGGCCCCCGGCCCCCTTTGATTGGTTTAGTGGTTTGTTTCTTTGATTTGTTCTTGCTTCAAATTGAACAAATGGTGTACACAATTTATTGTTGCTTTTCTTCACTTTTCTTTCTAAAGTTACATCAATTGCAACGAATTACAAGTAGAAACAATTGTATATTGAAAATAGATTAGAAAATGATTCAAGTAATGAGTCAACTGGTCATACTTATAAGGGACAAAGATAATCCTCTATTATTCAACTTCTATTTGGTCAGGGAGGGTACATTTCTTGTTTTTTTAACTTTATATTTTATTTATTTTAATTTGACTGAGCAGGGTGGGGGGGGGGGGAGAGAAAGTAAGAAAGCAAGCCACCAGATCTGAGGCTCAAACCACAGTGGGCCATGTGAGAGTTCAGCACCCTTAACCACCACACCACCTGCTGGTCCCCTAATTATCTACATGTGTCTACCTTACCTGATTTGTTATAGATGGCTTGTTACCAGGAAAGCTGCTCTGAAACCTTTACAGTGTAATGAAAGACTGATGATAGAATCATCCAATGTAAGGAGTCTTAATGGAGTTGTACTTGTGATAAGGGTTGTAGGTACAGATGTTATTCCCTAAAATTATCATGTGACTAATGCTAAAATACATACATTCTAAATGCCTTAAAAATAGATTTCGACATGGTGTATATAATTATTTTCTCATTTATTGTGCTGGTTGTTTTCTACCCTTTTCCAATCATTCCCAACTCCAAATCCATCATTTGCCTTCTTTGTGCAGTAGGGTCACAGATGGATCTTACAGAAGAGATAAGCATTTGAATCGGTAGATGAAATAAAGATTACACTTACTAATATGGGCAGGCATCGTATCATTCACTGAGGGCAAGAATAGAGAAAATGGTGGATTCTCTCATATTCTCTCTATCTGTCTTTGGGTTAGGAAGCTGGGACATCCATTTTCTACTGACCTCAGACCTCAGAGCTCCTGGTTCACCAGCTTGAAGATAACATATTATGGGACTTGTATGCCTCCATGATTGTGTATAACAGTTCACACATACACAAACACACAGATATGTAAGAGGATATGTATCCTCTTGGTTCTGTTTCTCTGGAGAATCTAATGCAACAGTTGACCTCTGTGGCTAAATAATGTGTACCACAGAGGTGTCATGTCTCTGTATATTAAGTGAGCCAGATTCATCAGAATTGCAGGTCAATGAGAAAGTCATGACATATTTTTCTATGCAAAAATGCATCATGATTTTGCTGATGACCCAGTAAAACTATCTCAGTTTTTGAAAACATGTATGATATTTTATCGCATCTGATTATAAAACAATAATGACACATGTTTTGAAGGCTATTATTTGATGAAGCATACCAGCTTTTGTAAGGCATTACAAATTTCACCAATTTTAGAAACTAAATATACAAGGAAAATAATTTTGAGCCACTCTTGCAATTATTATTATTATTATTATAGTATTTTTACATAGGGCGTGTATACTCACCAGAGAGGAGAGACAAAGAGATACAGAGAGAAAGAAAGTGAGAAATCACCCCTCAAGGGGAATGGCCATGCTACAGTCCCTTTGCTCCCATATTCCTCTTGGGATCTTGGGCATACATGTACACATACCTGGGGTGGTTTTCAAGCCACTGAGTCCAGGACTCAAACCTTGGTTGGCCGTGTGGGGATCCAGCTCCCTTAACCACCATGCCATCTGCTGGCCCTTTACAATTATTTTTTAAAAGTCAATATTGAAGATGGAAATCAGCAATTTAAGAAATCAGTGATCGATAAACCCCTAAAGAACTGCCCAGTGCATATCATTTGAAAAGAGGGCAATTGGGGATGGATTAAAAGTAATGAAGTGTGGGTCCAGCAGGTGGTGTAGTGGTTAAGGCACTGGACTCCCACATGGCCAACTGTGGTTGGAATCTCCAACATGGTGGTTTGAAAGTCACACTGGGTGCAGGGGCATGCTTGCTCAAAATCCCAAGGGGAGAATGGAGCAGTGATTGTGGTGTGACTCCCATCCCCGATTTCTCACTTTCCCTTTCACTGTATCTCTCTCTCTCTCTCTCTCTCTCTCTCTCTCTCTCTGGTGAAAGCAAGTGCCCCATGGCAAAAACCTTAATAAAACAAAAAAGTCCACCAAATTCTTTTAAGCAAACTTTTTAAAAATAATATCATGTAAGTTAACAAAGATCAGGGCAAGTTCTTCGATGAAATTAAAAATATAATTTGAGAGAGAAAATTTAACAGTTCCTATGAGTGTTTGGTCTATTTTTGAACTTAAAAACTATCAAAAAGGCATCTAATGGATGATTTCACCTCTACTGACTTAAGACTTTAAGTTTTTCATTTTCCACATCCTAGTAATTTAAAATAAACCATAGGAATGGTAGCAATCATACAAATACATACATGTGAATTTCTGACACTTCTGTAACTTTTTAAAATAGTAATTGGGCTGGTGAGAAATGTACACATGTTGGAATATTCACTTTGTAATAACAGGATTGACTGTGTAAAGGAAATAGAATTTAAAAGAATAAATAAATAAATACATAATAACTAAAAACAAACTACAACGACTATAAAAAAATATATACTAGCAACACTTCGTCTAAATTTTAGCTCTAAGAAATTTGAAGTCGAGAAAACTGAGGCTGATTTGGTGATCCTAGGGGTCATAAAACAGCTAAGCATTAGAGCTGACATTTGTGCCTAGGCAGCCTGGCTCCTGAGTCTTGGTGCTTAACCAATATTCTGTATCATATGAATATTTTTACCAACTGTGTGTGCCTTTCCTTTCTTAAGATCAGACGTACCTGAAACATTTTGCTGAAATTGGAAAATTTTCTTTTAGTGAACAGAGAATATAGGGTGAAGATGGTGCAAAAATTAAAATAAAAACTGTAGTATCTTGTCAGGAAACTGCTTTTTCATTGTTAAGGTGCGTATTTTTATTTATACTTCTTGAGTCATTGTGTATGTTATTTTTATATAATCATTTTTTGTGTTCCACATATTATCTAATGACATGATAAAAACTGCATTATAAAGACTAAATCAATTTGTTTTTTTCTAACTAAAGTATGTACTACTCTAGTAGCACAATTTACTACATTTGCTAAATTTCTCTTTTGTATAATTGTTTTCATCTGTTCAAATGTATTTATTTCCCATCCTTACTTGAAAATAGAAGAATAAAAATAAAATGAAGCTATTATCTCTCTTTTATAGTAAGGGTCAACATTTCTAGAACCTTTATAAGATTTCCCCCTGCTTTCATGAAGGACAATATGTTTTCCAGGTACTTATTCCTGACCTTCTGTTCATGTGTAATGATATTGTGGCAGAAAAAAAATATATAGTAGTATTTATTTGTATCAAAGGTTTATGTATATTCTAAACAAGTAAAATTAAAACATTTTTAAATATAGGCAGAAGAAATAGACAGTAATATCATTCTGATACTCTGCGTTTTTAGCAAACTGTAATTTGTAGGTAAGAAGCCAATAAGAAACTTATTTATTTATGGAAGAATATCTAAAGTAAATAAGAATAACAAATCAATACAGGTTTTTAGATGGATTTTTCTATGTAATTATCAATATCAGAACATGAGAAGTGATTTGACCCAACATCTTGACATTCATCTTCATTTTACAAATCAAGCTAGTAAACCCAGTGTGGATGAAATGTTCATTTTTATATGCGTAGAGAATGACAGAGTTCTTGATATTCAATTCTCCTCATTATAATTTAAAGAAACATATCGGTTTTAAAACAAAATGTACAAAATATATCTGCTAATAGACTATAAATACATATGCATAAATATTGAAAGATCAAATCAGGTTTTTTTTTTTTGGAGAGGATTTTGCTATAGGGCACGTGTGCCAGCCAGAGAGACAGAAAGCGGGAAATCCCCCCCCTAGGGGGGATGGCCACGCCACAATCCCTTCTCCTCCATTCTCCTCTCTGGATCTTGGGCACGCACGCACACGTGCCCAGCGTGAGTTTAAGCCACCGGGTCTGGGACTCAAACTGCGGTTGACTATACGGGAGTTCAGTGACATAGCCATTACGCTAACTGCGGGTCCCAAATCAGTACTTCTTAGACAGTTTCATTTCCAAAGTTTATACCCTCAAACTCTATTTAATAAGTTCTATGAACACCCATGATACACATATTATGTGACATATAATATATAGCATATATAATAGGTTCTCTTCTTTGTGTGTGTGTGTGTATATATATATATATATATATATCTGTGTGTGTCTCAATTAGGGGATTTTATTATTCAATGCTTTTATGTATGTTTTTCTGAGACCTCTGTCTCATTATATTTTGGAAAAAAAAGCATTATCACCTTAAAATTTTAAATAAATCTGAAACCTGAAATGAATTATGGAAAAATTACTGCTGTCCTCTCAAGCAGAAAGGATCAAGACAGAGTTCTCAGGAAGTCTTCTAGAGAGGGCAATAAAAGTATGTGCCTAGTGAGGAGTGGTTTTTACAGATACTTTTCACTATCCCTAGCATTAATCAAAATTCTCATTAGAGATTCATCTAAGCCATAAAATCATGAATATACTAGGGATATAGAATATGAATATGAATGTGATAGGGAAAGGATTTATTAATACTAGCTTGTTGCTCCCAGAATCTCTGCCTGCACCAGGCCTCCCTTTCTCAGAAACACACGCATGTACACCCAGACACACACTCAGAGTAAAGGAGGTGGTGTTTTCCTTGCTCACCTCTGGTTCCTATCTTACTTTCTAGGGCTTCGGCCCTTATTTCTCAGATTTCTGTTACTCAGAAACAGGAGAATATGTAGATGGCTTTGTGGGAGTGGGAAGAAACCTGAATGGGAATGAAAAAACTATTGATAGAACAGGGACTGGGGGAATTATAGAGTGGAAAGATAAGATTTCAGGCAGTTATAAAATAATAATTTCCCTAGGAACTATAAGATGTGGAAAAGTTGAAGAGAAAAACACTATGTTTTATAAAAGTGTCACTGAGAGATATGAATCGGGCCTCCTAATAATTCTTTCTAAGGCCCCAATATTAAAGACTAGATCACATTTTAATTACTTTTTTGTGTTTCGACTTTGTATTACTTTGAACTGTCAACAACTCTTACATCACACCATGAGGAGCATGGAATTTGGGGGATTTCTACACATATGCATCTAAACAAATACACACTCAGAAACAGACTATTTTGGGAGAAGCAAATATAGGTTACATGGTTTATAAATAGATTATTAAATCTTAAGTTATTCTTGGGCCGGCTCTGAAGTGTAGTGGCCAAGCACCATGCATTAGGAGCCAGGTCCCCCATGCCTGACCATATGAATCTTGGACGTGGAAACTTGAAAATCAAGACGTCTATGTGTACATATATGCACAAAATCCTGGTGGGAAAGACAAATATATGCTTTTTCTCTCTTCCTTTCATGAGCACACATGCCTTTTCTGGCAACAGCAACAAAAAAAAAATTATTTTTGGAAGGTACTGAAATGATTTTAATATATATTAAAATACATATTATGTGGTCTAAATAAGTTTATTCATGTTAAATACATGTTTTCCAGATAGCGGGTTGTCAGAAAAATCCTGACGTATTTGTTTCTATGTAAAAATGCATCATGACTTTTCCAGCACCCAATCTACGGGATAATTGTTTCTTTACATTAAACATATTTTTTCTAAACATCAAATTTCTAAATATTTCACCAAATATATATTTTCTAAATGCTACAATAAATATACTACCTAAATTGATGTTTTACTTCAATTTTGTTTTTTTGAGAGCTTTTTTCTATTGGGCTCATGCACTTACCGAAGAGACAGAGAGAGAGAAAGAAATCAGCCCCTGAGGGTAATGACCATGCCACAATCCCTTCTCCTCCATTCTTCTCTCAGGGTTTTGGGCATGCATGTACATGTGCCCAGTATGAGGTTTAAGCGACCATATCTAGGACTCAAACTGTGGTTGGCCATGTGAAGTCTAGGGCTTAGCTATTATGCCACCCTTAAATTATGTTTCAAAAAAAATCTATTGTGACAACTGGTCTCAAAAGAAAATGCTTACACCATGAATATTAATTAAATATTAACAAATACATATCTAACAAAGTATTTCATTTTAAATCTGATTTATTTGGTATAAACATCTGTAAACACTTTTTCCTTATTTTTATAAACTAGTAGAAATGCAAAATTTATTATTAAAAGCCAAATTGTTTTTGAGGAGACAAATCATTACTTCTTAAGTATTTTTATTTACAAAGTATCCACCTCCACTTCTATTTAGTAAGCCCTATGCACATCCTATGACACAAAAGTCTAGGATATACTTGTCAGAAAAGAATATATTAGCGACGTTCTCCACCCTTATTGCATTTCCAAGTGCCAGTAATAGATGGGAACCAACAGGATTGAAGGCAATACATGGGGTCAGACAGTGGCGCTGCAATAAGAACAGAGCACAGTGAGGCAGGCCCACATGGGAAGGATACCAGTTCATATCCAGAGACCTCCCTGAGTATGCCAGGCATGATCTAGCTGGATGTAGCTGGATGGATAGAAGCATCAAGACCCTAACTGGGGGGAAACAGCAGTTAGCGTAATGGCTATGTCGCTGGACTCCCATGTAGTCGACCGCGGTTCACGTCCTGGACCCAGTGGCTTAAAACTCACACCGGGTGCGTGTGCGTGCATTCCCAAGATCCCGAGAGGAGAATGGAGGAGAAGGAATTGAGGTGTGTCCCACCCCCCTGTGTGGTGATTTCTCGCTTTCTGTCTCTATGTCGCTGTCTGTCTGGCGAGCGCACGTGCCCTATAGTGAAAACCTCTCAAAAAAAAAAAAAAAAAAAAAAAGACCCTAACAGAGGTGTTGTGTCTTGTTCTTGGGTCTCTGTCTCTTCATTTGGCTCTTACACTCATGTAATAAATAAATAAATACACTTTCAGGAAAAGGTCCATCATATGGTTTGTTTACACATAACCTACATATATCAATATATATGTATCATATGTGTATATATACGTGTGTGTGTGTGTGTGTGTGTGTGTGT
>NW_006159787.1:3065679-3081029 GCF_000334495.1 Tupaia belangeri chinensis
ATATATATATATATATATATATCCTTTATTAGAGTTGTTTTTTTTGTTTGTTTGTTTTTTGTTTTTTTTTGCTATAGAGCATGTGCACTTGTTGGAAAGACAGAGAGACAGAAAGCAAGAAATCAACCCCCAGGGTGGATGGCCATGCTATAATCCCTTCTCTGTTCTCCTCTCGGGATCTTGGGCATGCACACACACATGCCTGACGTGAGTTTAAGCCACTGGGTCTGGGACTCGAACCATCATCAGCTATGGGAGAGTTCAGCAATGTAACCATTACCCCATTTGCTGGTCCCAATATATACATAATTTCTAAAGTTTATTTTTTTTCTTTCATGAGTGAGAGAGACAGAGAAGGAAACAGGCATTCTCCACAGATACCTCATGCTGCAATATACCCACTAGTGAAGTGGAAAGGAAGGTACCAAATTTCAATGGATTTAGCCCAACATATGTTATGAGAGCCTGTTTAATGCAGAGTAGATGATGCCCAAGTATAGGGTGGGCTAGGCTAAAATGATTAATGACCTTGAACATCATTCAGAAGTCTGGGAGTCTGGGATTAGACTAAAATGGTTTAATATGCAAAATTTAATCAAATTCACCAAGCAAGCTTGTAAACAAGACACAAATATGTTTTTAAAAAATCTAGATGTTAGCAAGTTGTTTATATCCTCAGACTGACAAAAAAAAAAAGAAGAAGAAAATCTTAAACTGTCAATGAATTATTATGTTAAGAAAAACCTTTCAGAATCTCTGAAAATCTTGTAAGGTTGTTATCAACTACTAGAAATTAAAAGAAATTCATAACCTACTACTGTACTGACGGGAATTTAGTGAAGAAAGGTGTATCTGTCTAATTTCAATTTCGATTTTTGAAAATATGTAACAGCTACGAGGAAATCAAGTAGAGAAGTAGAGAGATCTAGCGCCATAACCACTATCATAACAAGAAGATTCTTTTTTTTTTTGGAGAGATTTTCACTTTAGGGCGCGTGCGCTCGCCAGACAGACAGAGACAGACATAGAGACAGAAAGCGAGAAATCACCCCCCAGGGGGGATGGTCACACCGCAATCCCTTCTCCTCCGTTCTCCTCTCGGGATCTAGGGCACGCATGCACACGTGCCCGGCGTGAGTTTTAAGCCACCGGGTCCAGGACACGAACCGCAGTCAACTACGTGGGAGTCCAGCGACATAGCCATTACGCTAACTGCTGGTTCCCATAACAAGAAGATTCTTGAAGAAACTTACCCAAGTCCTCAGATTTTTAGGAGCAAGGACAGGTCATAAGGCAACCAACGAAACTGGAAAATGCCACAAAATGGAAAGTACCAAGAAGCAGTGAATGGCACTGGTGGATGTTAAAACAAGGGTGCAGTAGGCCCTGATATCAAGTGGTCTTTTATTTTATTTTTTTTAAAAGATTTTGCTATAAGGTGTGTGTGCTCACCAGAGAGAAACAGAGAGAAAGAGAGACAGAAATCAAGAAATCAGTTCTCTGGGGGATGGCCATGCTGCAATTCCTTCTCCTCCATTCTTTCCTCAGGATTTTGAGCATGCATGCACATGGGTCTGGCATGAGTCTTAAGCTCCTAGGTCCTGGGCTTGTTCCATGGTCGACTACGTGGGAGTGCAGCGACATAACCATTTACCATCTGTTGGTCCCTGAATGTGCTCTTTTAAAGATTTAGCAAAATTATGGGAGGAATGTAAAGGAAGTTATTGTCTTCAACAATGTTTACAATTAAACAGAAAACAGAATTTTAGAGATAGTTGCATTATAATCTGCAAAAATTAAGACTACATGATAGGACCAGCAGATGGTGTAATGGTTACGTCACTGGACTACCACATAGTCGACTGAGGTTCGAGTCCCAGACCCGGTGACTTAAAACTCATGCTGCTTGTGTGTGCGTGCCTGCCCAAAATCCCAAAGGAGAATGGAGAAGGGATTGCAGCGTGGCCATCCCCCAGGTGGATGACTTCTCGCTTTCTGTCTGTTTTTCTCTGTCTCTCCAGCGAGCACACGTGCCCAATAGCAAAAAATAAAATAAAATAAAATAAAATAAAGTAAAAAATTTAAAAAAGTCTCTCTGAAAAAATAAAGAGAAGGGAACCAGCAGTTAGCGTAATGGCTATGTCGCTGGACTCCCACATAGTCGACCGCGGTTCGCGTCCTGGACCCGGTAGCTTAAAGCTCACGCTGGGCGCATGTGCGTGCATGCCCAAGATCCCGAGAGGAGAATGGAGGAGAAGGGATTGCGGCGTGACCATCCCCTCTGGGGGGTGATTTCTCGCTTTCTAGCTCTATGTCTCTCTCTGTCTATCTGGCGAGCGCACGTGCCCTATAGCAAAAACCTCTCCAAAAAAAAAAATAATAATAAAATAAAATAAAATAAAGAGAAGAAGATTACATGATGCTTTTTAAAAAAACAATAAAAATAGAAAAGTGAAAGACGATAATAAATTATAGTAAAAAGAACAGTTTTCTAAAGGGGTAGGAGACATATAAAGCAAAATAGGCAAATATTAAAATTGTAAAGGCTACAAAAATGTCAGTTTAGGGCTGGCTCAGTGCCACAGCAGTAACACACTGCTCAAACTAAGCAGGAACCCTATGAAAGGGAATGGTGCTGTTCCATGGTTGGGTGGGTGTGCCCAAGATGCTAACTGGCTGGAAGGGCTGAGAGGAATTGCAATTTGAGACCCTGTTGAGGGTGCAATCTCTCTCTTTGTTTCTCATTTATGAAATAAATTAACTTTAAAAAAGTCAGTAGCATGACTATCAGAATTAGAAAACATAATGCAACTGAAATAGCTGAATTCGTATACAAATTTACAGTTGAACACCAGGGATTCTACTTAGAAATAAAAGTGTATTTCCCCCCAAATATTTAAAGACAGAAACATATTTTCCATATATTAATTACAATGAAATAGATACATCTTTGCGTGTATGTATATGTGTGTATATACAAATATACATATATATATTTGTGTGTATATATATATATATATACACACAGATAAACACCCACATATAAACACATGCACATATGTATTTCTATCAATCCTTACCTGGTATTATACACACCAAAAAATGATAATATACCCTACAATAAACCAATTTTAAATTTATGCATTTATATTTGTAAAAGAAAATTATTTAATTACCAGAAATATGTGTTAAATATACATAATTTTTAAATTCCTTTGAAATGCACTCTGAAAGTTGGTGAATATTTCTATGAAATTTTCACATTGTTTCAAGTTGAATTTATATACTAGGTTGTTGGGAAAGTCATGATGCATTTCTGCACAGAAACCATAGAAAAATCCATCATGACTTTCCCGACAACGTAATAGAAGTTATAAAAGAGATTAAGTGAAAGTAATTATCAAATGCACATTTTTCCATATTCTAAGTGGACTTGCCTAACGCCTCATCTACTTTTCATCTTGCTTTATTCTATACTATATATGTTAAATAGCAAAAGGTGGTAAGACTAATGTCTCCAACCTTGTTTGAAAAGTTTCACAAAATTAAACTTTGGAGAAAAGTCTTTTTTTTTTTTTTTGCTAGAGAGCACATGTGCCTGGAGAGAGAGGTAGGGAGAGTGAGAAGCACCTTCATGGGTATGGTCATTCCTCAATCTCATCTCCATTTCTACTTTTGGAATTTTGGGGCATGCATGCACATACAGCTGTTGTGTTTTTCAAACCACAGGTCCAGTACACATCTGTGTAGCTGGCCATCTGAAATACAACCCCTTAACCACCATCCCACCAACTGGTCCCTTTGTATATTTTCTAAATATCTACATATCTTCCTGCTGTAATAACATTTGTAAAGATTCAGTTTGTATGTTTTGTCTCTCTTGACAAAAAAAAGTCTCCATTCTTGAGAAGAACAAAATAACTAAGTAATGATAGAAATAAAATAGTTCAAAAAAGTCCAAATATACGGTCTTTGAATGTTTCCCACAAGTACATTGTTTTTCTACATTCAAAGAATTCAAAACTGTGCTCCAGTAATAACTTTCAAAAAATAAAAAGGTATTTTTTTTCAAAGTGAGTAGCCCACTAAAAGTAGCCCACTGTAGGTTTTAGCAATCCAAATTGAAAAAAATATTTTAAAGTATAAAAGGAAGCACTTACACTGAGGACATAAATGATACATTTTAAAATTTTTGTTTGTCTTTTAACATCTTCATACTTAGTACTCTTAAATCTCATCTCTATGACCTATTAGTTCTACCTCATGAAGATTTCATGAGGATATTTAAAAATCCATGATGTCACTTATATAAATTCATTTCTGCATTTCTTGAGTTTAAAGCACGGAATGAGAATTATACAGCCCATAACAAAATACTGAGTACATGAGGGTTGCATTTTTTACATTGATTTAATAACAACTTGATTTCAAACTTAATTCTGACAAACTATAGTCAGAATTCTAATTACAAAAATATGTTCCTATATTCTCTAAACAAAAATGAGTAAATGAAAATAATAAATTTCATCTAATTTTAAAAGTTTATAAGTCATTTTGAAGTTAGATATTCTCAAGAAGTCTTCAAAAGTTTCAGTAGCTAATTTGAAAAAAAATCACAATTTTGTGAAACATACCCACATACACAGGAAGAGAAAGAGCTAGAAGGGAGGAGATCTTGTTTGCTCTTGTAATTTATCTCTATTGCACTACCATATTTAATTTCCACTAAAGATATATTCTTATGAAAGGTGCTTTTGTAGTAGATACGATTCGAGAGTTACTTTTTTGTCTTTTAGACTTTTCGATGGATACAAGAGTCTTTTTGAGATAATTCTCCAGCGTAAAGGATTCCCTGACTTTTCCTATTACAAGTGCCAATTTCCTAAGTGGTTTTAGTGGTTTGAACATTAGTCCAGGAGTAATAAGAGAGAAACCACCAGCATGTATCTATAGACCACCAAAGAGCCATCACACGCAAGTGGCTTTCAGTCACTCTCAACCTCAGTTTTCTGGAATGATAGTTTCACACATTTTGCTTATAAGACTTTCTGCCCAATTTTACTTGCCCATATTGTTATATCTACATATAAAGAATGCCCACCTAAAATGCAAAAAAAAAAAAAGATAGTGAACCAAATATGTTAAGACTAAATAATGTCAACTGATACCTGCTCCAAGCCCTATTTATATATATATAACTTTCCTTTGTTGAATTGTAAGTAGCAAATTTGACAAGAGAGAATTATTTTCATTAAAGACAGTTATGGACGGCAATGTGGTTTGAAAGTTATATCTGTGGGTTCGGGAGCTAAACTGTCTAGAATTAAATTCTTGTTCTACTTGCCTGGTATTTAATTATGGGTTAGGATTTTGAGCTATATTATTTATGTAACTTTCACTCTATATATGAATGTTCTTCAGTTTCTTCCCTACAAAACAATAATATCTACTTCATAGGACTGACATAAGGAATATGCTCTGTAAAATACTAATAAATGACAAGCAAGATGCAAGAGTTAATTCTTGCTGTTATAATGAATGTGGATAAGTTGCATTACTCAACTTTGCCTGCTAGATATTTCTTCTTTTATTGTTACTCTGGTTTAAGTGTTCAAAGAAGTTAAATTCCAGGGTGCCTGTCAAAACCACTCCTCTACTTTGAAATAACTCCTCATCCACATTTTCCCAAAATGAAATATACTTTCTACACATATCAGGTGGCCACCCACAGCTGACCACTGACAAGAGGGAAAACATGATCCTTGGATAAACAGAACATCGTCTTGTTGTATTCCATTTTCTAAGAATTTGATTGAAGAGATATAGAAAATATAGTCTGAAGGGGATATGTTGTAGATTTGAATCCAGACAAAACTACTCAACTGTGTATTAGCAGAGAAAACTGCCCAAAGGGAGGAAGAGGAAGAGAGTGTGGGAGATGAAGACAGAAAAGAAGTGTTGAAGTTGCTCAGAGTTATGTTTCTGTTCCTGACTTTCCTTTCTACCTCCATTAATGCTTAATAAGCCTGGGTAAAATCTGTCTTCCCTACTTGAATTTAAATAAAGATATGTGCTCACCTAATGAACT
Organism: Tupaia belangeri chinensis; assembly: GCF_000334495.1. NCBI lineage: Eukaryota > Metazoa > Chordata > Mammalia > Scandentia > Tupaiidae > Tupaia > Tupaia belangeri. Next base: position 3,071,768 of record NW_006159787.1, read on the forward strand.
TGAACTTGATTAGTGATTCCTATATCTTCCGACTAAATGATCCTTGTCTCAGACAGGTGTTTTTACACAGCAAAACAATAAGCCTATTGTTCTGTGAAAAATGTATTATGTGACAAACATAAGCACACTGTGAAGAAGAAAGAGGTGAATGGATTCCAGACAAATGCCAAGAAATTCTGTGCTAAAAACAAACTTTTAAAGAGTTTGTTTCTCTCATATTAGCAGTAGCTATTTTGAAAGAAACTCATAAAGAGGAGACATTGTGAAACAAAAAGAGATAAAAGTTACAGACATGTGTTTAGAAGACAAAATTGAAAAGAGGTCTCCTACTAGAGAATGTTTAAAAATAAATCGACAAGATCCCTTCAGTTTACTCAGAGATTCAGAAGAAAAGGATTCTAAGTTGAAGAGAAATGATAAGGATAGTAATGATACTCAATATTAGTGGAAAGCAGTAACATTAGAATGTGACTACAAAGTGCAATGAAAAAAACTCAGAAATTTATCTCAAATAAATTTGAAGCAGAATCCTAATACCACCTTGTACCTTCATCTCCCTATTCTAGGCTTTCTCACCCTAAATTTGGAATAGCAATGTTTACCATTCAGGGTTGACATTAAGGGAAAGAATTATTTATTGTTAAATTTTATTCATTTATTATTCCACTTCAATTTGACCAGAGAAAGAGAGAGAAAGTGAGAAAGCAAGCTGGCAAGTCTGAGACTTGAACTGTGGTCAGTCATGTGGGAGTCCAGTGCTTTAACCACCATGCCACTAACTTGCTGGAATAGCAATGTTTACCATTCAGGGTTGACATTAAGGGAAAGAATTATTTATTGTTAAATTTTATTCATTTATTATTCCACTTCAATTTGACCAGAGAAAGAGAGAGAAAGTGAGAAAGCAAGCTGGCAAGTCTGAGACTTGAACTGTGGTCAGTCATGTGGGAGTCCAGTGCTTTAACCATCATGCCACTAACTTGGACCCAAGGATTTCAGTTTTAAGCAGACTAGGTTTCATCCTGTTTCATAATAAAAGATCAACAATTTTTTGTTTTTCTTTTCCTCCATTACAATTTTTTTGTTATTACCTCCAAATCACTAGGTTTATTAATGAAGAACAATGAACCCACAAGCTTTAAACAATGGGAAAATTTTCAGCCCAATCTTTTGGAGTTATTCCTTATTCGCTATGAAATCTTTTATAATAATTATTCATTATTAAGTTGTTTATATTTACCTCTATTGCAACTTAACTTTTGTTTTTAGGTTTTTGCCAATAGGGCTTGTGCACTTGCCAGAGAGAGAGAGAAACAGAGACAATAAGAAGAAAGTGAGAAATCACCCCCAGGGGTGATGTCCATGCCATAACCCCCTTTTCTTCATTGTCCTCCTAGGATTTTGAACACTCATGCACACATGTCTGGTGCAATTTTCAAGTCACCAGGTCCAGGACTTGAACCATGGTCAGCTATGTGGGAGTCCAGCTCCTTAACCATCATGCCATCTGGTAGCCTACAATTTATTTTTCTTAATAGTTTATAAGATATTGAGGACAGCAGACTTCTGTAGTGGTTTTTGCTCATGTTGATAATGAGCAATTCTCCACTATACTGAAAGCTTAATTGCTTTCTTTGCTCATGTGCCTGATGGTTATTATGTTTACCCTAGTCACTTACATTAGAGACTCAGTTTCACAAGTGAAATCTTAAATCCTCGAATAATCCCTAATTTAATTTATAAGAATTTTACAACTTTTATATGCTCAAAAATAACCATTTTCGGGAGAAAATCACTTAAATCTCTGAACATCAGTTTTTACATCTTTGAGTTTCTAGCTGGTGGTGTGGTGGATAAGGCAGGGGATTCCACATACCAACTGCTCCATTGAAGTCCCAGGCTCAGTAGTTTAAAATACACTAGGAGTGTGTGTGTGTGTTTGTGGGTGTGTGTTTGTGTGTGCGTGCTTTCCCAAAAAATCCCAAAATAGAAATGTAGGATTGTATTTTTGTCTCTCTCTTTCTTTCTCTCTTTCTCTCTACCCAATGAGTGCAAATGCCCACTAGCAAATAAAATTTAAAAGTTTTAAATTAAAATAAATAAATAAATAAATAAAAACAAAAACTAATTCAATACATCACCAAATGGTTATAACAACTTTTTCTCACTGACAAAGTCCTGGGAAAGGTTTACAGGCCCAAGAATGTCAGTTTCCATTTTGAAAGCAACCAAACACAACCCTAGGAGGTCACTTTTCTCAGAAAGTTTATATTACTAAGCCTATTTCCCTATTACCTGTATTTTAGAATATTTCTCTAAATTCTGCACTCTCTATTCTCCATAATCAATCCCAAGTCCTAAAAACAGCAATGGAGAAGAACATCACCATGTGTATTAAAGAAAGTTAAAACACAAATGAAAAGTTAATCAATGTAAAAGAATCTGGCCATTTGGTAATTTGATACTAGTTAATTTGTATTTGGATTCCTTTGAGAATATGAAACTTCAGTTCCCTTGACACTGGTAATAAATGTTGTGGTATATGCCTCTAATTGTCTATTTGATATTCAATTCCATCTTCTTTCTTAGTTACCTCAGTTTCTTGGGGCTGGGGAAATGTTCCCAGATAAATTTATCTGCCTAACACACTTAGCAATAAGGGAGGCCACATTTCACAATTCTGTGGTGCAATAACCACCCACTAGAATATCCTGGAAATATTTGTAGAGAGATACAAATATAGTTGCCAGGCTCTTTTTGGCATTTTTGACTTCTGTCTTCTTGTCAGGAACCTAGATGCTAGGCCCATGATGTTGAAAATCACAGATAAGGATGATGGAGAAAAAAGATGGATGAAGTCTAGGTACCTGCTGTCGCACTGGGATACTGCTCAGATCCTAGGCCACCAGGCCCTGAACTTCTCGTTCCATGAAAAGACTGTCAAGCTCAATCACAGTAGTGTGCTGGTTGATGCTGAGGCTGAGACTACATGGGAGGCCCTGCTTTGACATCTGGCCCAGCCTCCAAAAGCAAAGCCAAAAGACTAAGTCTTTATCAGCTAATGACACTGTTGGTTAGACTTTATTTTGCTTATAGCCAAAAGTATTCATCACTAATATTGGCATCATCTTCAAAATTCTAATATCAAGACATAAGTAAATTATGACTAAATTTATCTTATAATAAGAATATAAGAAAGATAGAGAAAAATGTAAAATAATTTTAAAAAATGAAATTCAAGATTTGAAGGTATGTTAAATACACAAAGGGACAAGAGAAATTAGGAAATAAAATAGAAATAGTAAGTCAGGTTTAAATTGATTATAGTTGACCTTGTTTCAGTTTGAGGGCCTTATCTTTTAAACCTCCTCCATAGAAAATAGCAGCAGCAGAAGCCCTTTATTTAGTCAAAGCAGTATACATATTCTTACTACTTACTTTACGATCTACATATACGGACATACATATGCATACATACGTCTATAAACCTGTGCATTGTGTTAAAAACTGAAGGAAACAAAGAGAAAAATAAAGAAACATGCACAAGATTGTGAGAAGGAGAAACTATTTTGGTTATCAATTGATTCCATAAGTGTTCTACTTACTCCGTTAATTAATTTAAGGTTACTTGTTAGATTTATGCTAGAGGAACTTCATGAATCTACATTAAGGAAATAATAGGAAGAAGGAAAAACACTTAAAGCAATTATAGTTTTAAACAAAGATTAACTGATGTATATTCTTTTTAAATAATATGGAAACAATTATTGCTCAGTCCTGCTAAATTATATATCTTGAATCACCACTTCATAATATTTTGAAATTAAAAGGGAATTTTAAAAATGTGCTGTTCAACTTCTTTTCTGTTTTCATTATGAGAAAACTGAGTCCTGGAATAGTTAAGCAATTATCCCATGACCTTCATTCAATTCAATTATTTAAAAAAAATTATTCTCTTCAAGTTTAATATTTCTAGTTGCTAATAGTACTTGAATTGTCTTCTCCCAACTTAAAATAAAAAACAGCCATAAAAATTTAAACTGTGAATTTTAGTGAAAGAAGTTTATTATTAAAATCTAAGAAAGCAAGTCATATAGGCATGAAGGAAACTTTAGAACCCCTTATTCACTCGGGTATAGAAAGGAGCAAATTATCTTGAAATGCCTTATAGTTAATAAATTCTTTGTTCCATTTCCTTTCCCAAGCTAATTGTTAAAATAACAATAAACATTAAAGATGCTTTTTTTGTTTCATATTAAAAGAGATTATTTTAATGCCGTATGTAAGTCTGTCAAATTATGATGAAAGAGATATTTCACATTGCATGTTCCCTTGGCATTCTTTGGTTCCATGAGATCAATGAAATTTACAAAGTTCTTACCAGTAAGATTTTGCCTTTATCTTTTCTAGGATTTCCTGGGACTCAAAGGACACAGCAATGGATGAGACAAAGTTTTCCTTTCATTAGTACATTGAAAACTCAAGACAAAAGGAGACTACAGACGGTTCGGTTGGCAAATTAAATGATCATTATTTCTTGGCAGAAAAGCATGTAAAATACCTTCAGCACCTAAGTATTTTGTTTATTTTAAAATTTATTTATGTCAGGATAGAGAGAGAATGACAAGCACCTTCAACAGGTTTTCCTACTTTGACCTTCCTAGCCTTTTCTCAATTAGCCTGGGTCACAGGTGTGCACGCATATCTGATGTGTACAAGTTGACCTGTGAACCAAACTCATGTTCTGTATGACTTCCAGTATTGCAGAGCATTTGCTACCACTATGCCACTGTGGCTGGGTCTATTGATTCAACATTGACTGAAGGACCAAGCAACCATATCACTCTAAATCTATTTTCTAAGGACATGAGAGTTGCATTATTCTCTTCCTTTCTTCCATTCTCCAAGCCTATCTGCTTCCTTCTCTAGTTCCCAAGAGACTCTAATTTCTAATGTAAAACACAGTTAAGTATCTGTGCATTATTATGTTGCTGAAGAAATAATCATTCCCAGACAAGTCCTGTATAGTCAAGGGTAAACCTAAAATTAGCAGTCCAAGATTGGCAAGAGGTGAGGATGCATGAAGAACAGGGGTTTCTTTCCCATATTGAACAAACATATTATCTAGTAAAGACAAAACAAAAACAAAAACAAACTAAATAATAAGAATAAATGCTATGTTGGTAATTCATAATTCATATTCTGGGCTCTATAGTGAGTTTCAAAACTTCTGAATAATTCCTTGAAATTATATGTAAGTCATATATTCATAATTTTTATGCATATAGGACTATCTGATTATAAGTAACAGATGTACAACTAAAAGTCTTTTACAAAAATGCATATAAATATTGATTTATAAATACAGTACATGAAAGAATATAGGATAATTTTCAGTTGGAACAAGTAGACCTGGAACTTAAGTGTGCCATTAAATATCTGGTGTTTTTCTTTTTTCCCTCTTTTTATCTTTCTTTCTTTTTTAACATATGAAATTCATTTTATCTGATATAGAGTAGGTCATGAGACTCTGTAACATGGCAAGATCTAGATCTGATTCATACACTGAAAAGTTATCAACTAGAGAGATTACCCCCACACATCCCAATAAGAAAATCGCTGGTACAGCACTCCTATTATTTTAGTTTCAGCCATAAATGTTCACAGTTCAATTATCCTGTCCAAATAAATGTAGTATTGTCTCAGTTAATACCAGGTATACAACCAATTTTATGGTGTAAGGAGTAATGACTGGCTTAAATACATCTGAAGCAAATGACTTCAAGAAGTTTTTATTTCATTGTTTCTTTTGTTACACTGCTCAGCTCAGCACAAGCAAACATGCAAAACATGCTATATGCTGAAGATGTGGTTAGGAATTTTGCTAAAACTTTTTATTAGGTGAGTTATACTCATAGTTTAATTTTCAATTACATTACTAATTTCTAGTTGAGACTTTCAGTTTCATTTCATAGAATGATTTTAAAAAATTGAATGACTAAACATTTTGAGTGTAGAGTGAAAAAATATAATACAAGAATCTTTAAAAAGACAAAAAAGAGGATAAATTATATTTAGGCTATATTTAACTTATTTTAGGCAAAATGCTTAGCTTCAGAAACCATTTTTAGTTTGGTGTGTTCCTTAAATGCATTTCTAGTTCTTTTCTTTTTTTTTATAAAGGTTTTTCTTCATGAAAGAAAAAGAGAGAAAGACAGAGACTAAGCAAGAGGGAAACACTCTCAACAGGGTCTCACACCACAGTCCTCTCCCACCAGGATCACGGGCATGCACTTATGCCTCGTGTGTACATGGACCCTGAAACTGAACTCGAATCTTCCATCAAGACCCCAAATTGCAGAGCAGCGTACTGTCACTTTGCCACCATGTCTAGCCCACATTTTGTTATATTTGATATAGTCCTATATTATTTGAAATTTTACTAATGTCATTCAATTTGCCTTGATTTTGTAAATTTTTTATGTGTTGTTTCAAAAAAAAAAAAGAAAAAAGAACAGAATATAGAATTTTATAGAGTACAATAGTAGAAATCCTGCTCAGTAACTCCTTCTCATTCCAAGAGTGAAGTACTTAACTATTTATGAAGAATGTGCTTAGACACTCTTCTCTGTGCATGCACGCATACTCACATACTCTGTTTAGTTTGTATCAAAATACGGTATTGACATTTCTCTGTCAATTGTTTTATTTAGGCAATAAGTATCAAGAAATCCTTCCACTTCAGAAGAGTATGTTAATTTTCTTTCATCTTTTTTTAATGGCACAATATTCCATAATGTTAATGAATACTATCAACTATTGGGCACTTACTATGAGTGCACTTCAGAAAGTTTATAGAAAAAATGGAGTTAAAGTATGAGTTTACACTTGTTCAAGCCTTTTTTGAAATCCATGTCTAGTTTTTTTCATAATATGCACATTTTGTGAACTTTCTGAAAGTCCCTTATATATGCTGGTTAATATTCTGAGCACTTTAATTGCAATATATAAATTTTCAATAATAAAATATGTGATGTGGGAAACTCATAGGTATTTTATTGATGGGGAAATGAAAGTCAAATGAGTAAATTTCTCCATAATTTACCCAGCAACTTCTGCCATAGGGCGGGCACCACCACGCCCCTACCCAGCTGTTTCTTTAGTGGTGAGCATTCAGGCTATCTCAAATACACCATTATCAGTGGAAAACTGAAATTAGACTGGTGCAGTAAAAGGAACTGTAAGATTACTTTTAGAATTATAGCCCAAATTGTCCTACAATGCTGATTATCATCTAACTATGACACTGACTAATTTAAATCTTTCAATGTTTTGACAATCTGGTAGGAAAAAAATTGTATTTAACTGGCACTTACATTTGCCTTTACTGGATGAAAGGTATTAAGCATATTTTCAAAGATTTTTTTGTTACATAAATATTTTTAACATATAGGTCTGCTCATATCTTTATACATTTCTTTTAGACCTTTATTTTTTATGCTTAATAGCCATCTTTTCTTTATTTTCTCTTTGAGATAGAAATGAAAATACACTTCTCAGAACTCCTCTGTGGGAAACAATATTGACTAAAGACCTCGAGTAGATTCCTTTTGGATCCACTGTCACTTTTAGCCTCACAGGAAGCTTTTTAAGGGCTTCTCCTAGCCAGTGATACACCAGGCAGGGCTACAAAGGCAGGCTTTCTAGTGAGGGCTGTCAGTCTTTCCTGTGGCTTTGGCTCGAAGACATCCTATCAGGCTAGCAGAAATTATCTGGCCACTAATCACTTCAAACTTCAAGGCTTCCTATCCATACCTCCTTTCATTGATTTCTCCACATTATCTACTGCCAGGTGGTCTGAAGGCCATCCCTCAGTGTTGATTTGGTGTTTGCTCCTAGATAGATCTGGAATAACACATTTTCTACTTGTGTTTTGGGGAGTCTTTTATTGTATAGAAGATTCTTAGTTGTTCTGTCTTGTGGGATTTTTTTTTTTTTTGACAAAATCTTTGTCACAGTGGTTTCTCGGTCTGATTCATGCCTTAAAATCATTTTCCTACCCCAATTTGGAAAAAAAATGATTATTTTTTTCTTCCAGTACTTGTATGCTTTCAAAGTGTTCTTTAAACCCAATATCTGACTGAAATTTTTTAACACTGGTGGTAAGATTCTGTTTTAAAATTATTCTCCAAGTACATAATTTCTTCAACATCGTTTGTGTGATAACCTATCTATGACTAATTACCTTTAATCACTACATTCCCATAGAATATGTTTGGATTTCTTGATACTTTAGTAAGTTCTACTGTTTTATTTGTAAATATTTATTGTTTGGTTGAAATAATGATTGTATATTTTGTATTTTGTATAGTATGTTTCCTTCATTTGACTTCTGTAAGGTTTTTGTTTGGAGCTATTCTTTTATATCTATTTTTCAATATAAACATGAGAATAAATTTACATTAACAGATAATTTGGATACAGTGTTGAAATTACACTTACTATCAATTAACTGAAGGCATAAAAAACATATATTTAAAATATTAAGTCTGAGACCAGCAGTTAACGTAATGGCTATGTTGCTGGACTCCCATGTAGTTGACCACGGTTCGCGTCCCAGACTCAGTGGCTTAAAAATCACGCCAGGTGCGTGTGCGTGCATGCCCAAGATCCCAAGAGGAGAATGGAGGAGAAGGGATTGTGGCATGGTCATCCCCCCTGTGGGGGTGATTTCTCGCTTTCTGTCTCTCTGTCTCTGTCTGTCTGGTGAGCACATGCGCCCTATAGCAAAAACCTCTCCAAAAAAAATAATAATAATAAAATAAAATATTAAGTCTTCCCATTCAGGAATATGGTAGATCTACCAGTGTATTCAGGTATTCTTTGTCCCCTTTTGTAAAGTTTTATGTTTTTGTCATATAGCTATCGTCAGGTTTTTGTTAGATTATTCCGTAGGTATTCTATAGATTTTGTTCTATTAACGTAATTTATTTTTAAGTACCTTTGCTATTGGTGGTGGTGTTACAATCTGTGAACTGTCAAAAGTTTTATTTATATTCTGGACATTTTCTATTTAAAAGCAGAAAGAACAAATACATATCGTTTTAAATTTAAAAAACAAAATTAAGTAGTTCAATGTGAAGTCCAGGCACAGTGGCATGCTACCTATGTCTGTTTTACTACGTTTTGTGAAAATGTACAACTATGAGGTGGCAGCGGGCGGAGGGGCCCTGCGCCGGCCCACCCGGGCCCGGCTGTGGGC
>NW_006159787.1:3082066-3098046 GCF_000334495.1 Tupaia belangeri chinensis
GGATGGCAAGACAAAGGGCAAGGTATGCAGGACGTAAGAATTGGAAAATTATTTGCTGAGAACATGTATGTGGATGTGCTTGATTGAGCCAATGCACAGTGTATTTTGGATGGAAAATTCATTTGTGTGTTGTGATGGTGTAAAGTGAATTAATAAAAAAAAAAAAAGAAAAAAACTGAAAAAAATGTACAACTATTACATGTAAATTGGAGATTACAAATAAAATTATTATTAAAAAAGAACGGGGTGTGGTAAACCATGGCAGCAAAAGACTCTGTCTTAAAACTTTAGTTTTTTAACTTGATTATTCACAATTAGAAAATATTAGAAAATGGTTCATAAAAACATACTGAATATGCCATTTTATATTTAAAATTTTGTTGAGAGCATTTTGGAAATTAATATTAGGAAATAAGGCAGAATAGTTGTTGAGCGTTTCACTTATCAGAGGTCACGCTGCATAAGTGGTGGCAGGTATGTATTAAAGAACAAAAACACCTTGTCTAGAATGTCACAGTTTATGAAGCATGTGCAGGAGGAGTTTTCTACTCATGCTACCTGCACTGGTTCCACCTGGGCCCTTGGCAGCTCTTTGGCCAAGAAGCAGCCACGTAACCTCTCTGTCAAGAAGACAGTGATTCCTCTGACTCTCTTACAGGGACCATGTAAAGATTAGATAGTAATGTGAGAATGAACCTTCTTTCTTCATAATACCATGCACATGTCAGTGGTGATCATTCTATAAAAATTATAATTCAACACTCTATTTATTTTTAGAGAGATTTTTGCTATAGGGTGCATACAGTTGCAGAGAAGAGAGATAGAAAGTGAGAAATCCTTGCCTGGGGCGGATAGCCATGCCACAATCCCTTCTCCTTCATTCTCCTCTCAGGATCTTGGGCACACACGTACATGTGTCCGGTGTGAGTTTCAAGCCTCAGAGTCTGTGATTCAAACCATGGTTGGCCTTCTAGGGTCCAGCAATGTAACCATTATGCCACCTGCTACTCCCTAACCATTCTATTTTAAAATACTTTAAACATTAAGCAAAAACTACTGAAAACAGCTGTTTGTTTTTAAGTTGTCACAACCTCACATTTATAAAATTAGAGGGAACCAGCAGTTAGCGTAATGGCTATGTCGCTGGACTCCCACGCAGTCGACCGCGGTTCGCGTGCCAGACCTGGTGGCTTAAAACTCACGCCGGGCGCGTGTGCGTGCGTACCCAAGATCCCAAGAGGAGAATGGAAGAGAAGGGATTGTGGTGTGACCATCCCCTCTGGGGGGTGATTTCTTGCTTTCCGTCTCTATGTCTCTCTCTGTCTGTCTGGCGAGCACACACGCCCTATAGCGAAAATCTCTCAAAAAAAAATAGTAAAAAAAAAAAATTAGATAAAATCAAAGAATTGTAGTTTACAACTGATGGGTGACTCTCTCGGGTAAAGAGAAAAAAAATTTTTTTCAATAAACATTAGGCTTGTACTTTCTTCCATCCAACTACTTCTTAGCTAATAGTGAATTTCATATTAATAGAGAAACGTATGCTTTAATTAAGTCTGAACAATTTCATATTTTCCTTTCCTTTCATTTACCTTATTCCATTTTCTCCTTGATTTCTTATTTTCCTGTCTTTGGTTGTAGGACAGAGCTTATCTCTACAATACCCTACCCTCTTCCTGGAATAGAAGGAAATAAGGCAATTGAAATTTCAGAAAATGTACTTAATTGTATGCATTCTTCAAAGTGATAAATATTTGTGCATGTATACATACATACACAAATATATATGTACACTATATAAAAATACATATATATACACACACACATATATAATATAGCTCTATTAAATACTTGCTATCTTATTTTTATTATCATTATTTAAATGAGGAAACCATGGCTTAATGAGTTTAAATAACTTACTCCAAGTCATATGGTTGTATGACTACTGCACTCCAATAGGGAGTAAAGACAGGGGAAAATGGTACCTTGCCAGCAGATGCTATAAAATCCCACATCTATTCCTCATATTCTACCTATCAGACTTTATTTCTCCAGATATTCAGATTATTGCCTTTATTTATTTATTTATTGAGAGATTTTTGTTATAGGGCATGTGCACTTGCTGGAGAGCAGAGAGGCATAACATGAGAAATCACCCTCCCATGGGGGTGAGGGGTGGTCATGCTACAATCCCTTCTCCTTTATTCTCCTCTTGAGATTTTGGGTATGCATGCCTGGCATGAGTTTTTATCTCTGGTTCTGGGACTTAAACAGTGGTTGACTACATGGGAGTCCAGTCATGCAACCATCATGCCATCTTCTGGTACCCGGATTGTTGCCTTTATAAAAAGCCATTTAATTGGGAGTGTAAACACAAATCTTTTACATGACATTGCTTCTACTGAATGTCCTTTTCTCTCTTCATTAGCATGGCTCCTCTAACTCCTGAGCTATAGGGATTAGTGGAAAAATCTATTTCCCACCTATGGTTACTTCTGGAGATATTTAGACTGGAGAAACATTCCTGAATTCATGTTTCTTCATATTCCTGGAGATGAAAGAGTTAGCAGCTTTTCTTGGTTCCCTGCTGCTGCATGTGGAGGAGCTAATCTAGTCCAAGGCTCTGAGCACTGCAGAGTCACTAGACAAGATCAAAGCCTTTTCCTTAGGTGGGCCAATGTATGAAGGGACTTTAAAAATTCATGAAAAATGTAATTAAAGTATGAATTTACTTTGGTGTAGAAATTTTTTGAAATCTATTCATAGTTGCTTTTATAGTTCTCATTTTCCCATGAATGTTTTGAGGCCCTCTCCGATTGGTTTAAAAGTAGGAGGGAGTTTTCACCCATTGTGCTGCTTACCTAAGCTAAGTCCTCCAACTCACCTTTCATTAGTAATATGTACTTAATATATTGATTATCATTACCTTGACTTCAGCATATCTCTTGCATATTGTTTCAAACATGGGTATAGAGAAGAGAGAGTTTTATTTTAACTTTATCAACCCCTTAAAGTCATAAAGGTTTTTTTTTTCCTTTTCAAGTATTCTAATACTTTTTCTATGATCAACAGTAGAATAAAATAAACCTAACTTAATTCAAATGCATGAATTATTCTCTGAAAAAAAATTTGAAATCCATGCATCATTTTTTTTTTTAGTAATATACATTTTCCATGAATTTAGGAAGACCACACTGGTATGGGTATCTTTTTTCTTCTTAAAGACAGGATATTTTTGATATGATCTCCCCACCCTTGACCTCCAGAGTTACTGGGATTACAGGTGTGCACTACACATGTCTTTACGTTGAACTGGGAATTGAACCGAGGCCTCTCATGTGATCTTAGCCTGCTGATTAGCAGCGTGTGCTGCCACAGCTAAAATCTACCTGCATATATTGTAACTAACTTATTTGCTTATCATCTAGTCCCCATTAGAATATAAACTTCAAGAAGGCAATTGTTTCTTCTGTATCCATCACTGCTGTACTTAGTACATAGTAGGTGTTCAGCAGATAGTAATTGGATGGATCACACTATTACAACAAAGGCTCATCTTCAAAAGCATCCCACACAGTCACAATATATCAGAAAACCACTGCAGGAAGAACTGTGGTTTATGCAAGAAAATGAAGACTGATGAAGCTTAGGTCATAGTCTGGAATCTACATCACTACTTAGCTACAGTCAATTGAATGGCAGCCAAAATAGCATTGAAATAAATTTATAAACACTTGGAATGTTAATGTGGTTTCCTGAGTAGGGGGAAAAATAGAGATTAAGACTTGAAAGTAACTTTACTGAAAGGAGAACCAGACTACCCAGTGAAAACCATATGCAACAAGACAATCAAGGGCTAATCAGGGAAGCAGAAATAACATCTTACCCATCTAAATTGCGTTATAGGGTCTCTGATAGAAAAGGAATAGATAGTGATATATTGAAAAAAGAATTACTGTAAAACTATGATAGTTTACTTAATGAAAGCAAGAGTGTAAACTGTAGCTCTCATTCCTAAGGATGAAACAAGTGGCTTCCATCAAATTCCACTAGTATTTTCATAAAATTCCAAGCCTCTTTAAATATGAGATTTTGAGATTATTTGGATGAGGGTGCCACTTGACTGATTAAAGTCAAGTTCTTACTAGCCCAGCCATGGTAGCATATGCTAGTATACTCCGCTACTCAGCAGGCTGAGGCCACATGGGAGGCCTGGGATTGATTTCAAGACTACCCTAACAGACAGGCATAGTGGTGTGCATCTATAGTCCTAGCTACTCAGGAGTCTGAGGCCAGAGGATTACAACATAGCAAGATCCTGGAATTTTACAAAAGACCCAGTTTTACTGCTCAAAGTTCAACAAATCAGATAGAACACCATCTCTGTAGAATTCAGTCTGTATGAATCAAGATAGACCCTACCACACACTAACCCCAATTCTGTCAACACAAATACCCACAGAACTATTACCAGGCACAGCCACAAGTTTTACATTTGAGGCTACACTCTACCTTCCTCCTCATGGAGTCCTATACTCCACATGAGGGATGGTCAGCCCAATCCCTTCTCTATTTTTCCTTTCAAGATTTTTGGGCATACACACACATGTGCCTGGTGTGTTTTCCAAGCTGTTGGTTCCAGGACCCCAACCATGCAATCAGCCATGTGGGATCCAGCCACCTTCACCACCCTGCCATGGGCTAGCCCAATAAGGGTTATTTTAAAACAGTTTGAACAGAATTTTGTCAGGGATTACTCCCCATTAAAGAGTGCTTCTTTTCTCCTGAAGTAGGGAATCTTTCACATGGGTGGTTTTATCACTTATTTTTAGGAAGAAAGGGGGAGAGTGGAATGTTCTTGCAGCTTCAGTTTCTCAAATGCCTTTAGCTCAAAATAGCTCAAAATAGTCTTTTCTCCAAAGTGGTATATTTTGTGGTGAATGCTCTGCTCCAAATGCATAGCATGGTTGTGCCAGTGTCCCCCAAACGGAAAACCTGAAGCTTTTCTTCCTGTCTAAAATGAAGTGGATATGCCCATCCGCTTCCTAAGTTTCCCTGCACAGATGAACATGGAAAATGGGATCTTAGGAGCACCTGGGAAGTGAGGTGTGTTGTTTCATAGAATGGGAAACTTCAAAATTAACCACTGAACATAACAAAGAGAGTCCATAGATAGAGTGATGAGTGAAGCTATTTTGTTGATTCCTCCTGGATGGTGATTTCAGTTCCCAAGTACTTTTATTCAGTGGCTATCCTTATTTCAGCTTGTTCCAAGGTAACTCAACATAGTTCTCCTAGTTGCGTTCCTTACTCTCATTTGTTCTGGAGTTGGGCTGACACAATCCAGCTACATCAAAATACCGAAGCAGAAGTAGTCTGTGTGTAGGACTGCACGACTTCTTCCACTTTGCATTTGTTATGTTCAGTTATTTATGTACCTAACAGTAACAAGATAAAAAAAAAAAAAGAAAACTACCATCTTTGTAGATCTTTATAATTTTCATAGCATCACTTTATAGGTTTTTGTTTAATATTTTCAATGACTTTGTGAGATGTCACTAACCTCATTTTGTATACAATAGAAATTAGAAGTTAGAGGTACTCGATTAAGATATACAGGCATGCATGCTTTGAAAAACCACATTGTATCATCCAAAGATATACAACAATGAAATGCAAATAATAAATTGTGAAATAATAAAATAAATAATATAATTGGTTAAACAAAGAAAGAAGAGATGAGGCTACTTTTCCGACTTATAAACTGCAAATGGCAAATAAGTGATTTAAGCTTGTATTTTAATCAACGATACCATATTAATTAAAAAGTACCTCTTTGATTTATAAAGGTCTATGAAACAAAAAGAAAATAGACATTCAAATTAAGTTATGTTGCCTTCACTGCTGCTCTCTTCTAGAGTAACAGATTTCTAGCTAAACAAGGGCAATACTTGGTATTATGCATATTAAACTCACTGGACACTTAGATTTCTTCTGAGAATTTTATTTATTTACTTTTAAAAGAATTCAGGAAAATACATATTCTACCTTTACTAACTTGAAGCATAATGTCTAAGGAAATCTAGGTGGCATGGTGGCTAAGGGCACTGTATTCCCACATGGCTGATTGGTTTGAGGCCCAGACCTGGTGGCTTGCAATCTCACTTTCCCTCTCTCTTTTGCTCTGTCTCTCTCCGGTCAAATTAAAATAAATAAATAAACAAACAAACAAATAAAAAAAATAAAATAATTCTTTAGAAAAAAACAAAAAGAAAGTCTATGTGATTAAAAATCCTGGAAACATTTTAGAAGAACCATGTTTCAAACAAATCTTTCAGCAATATTGTTTACAAATCTGAAATTTGTTGTATGTTTATATAATAGCTTTAGATTTATAGTCAGTAAGATATTCATGTTTTTGAGCCATAACCTACAGTTAAAGAAAATTTACATTAATTTTCATCCTGTATTTCTTCTTTGTCTCCATAATATGTTGTCTTTCTAAACATCGCTCTATTTTAATTAAACATCTTCTTTCCACCCTATTTCCTAATAACTACAGTGTCTGTGTAGTCGAATATTTTCATACTTTCAAAACTTTCTCCTTAATATATTATTAATGTCAAAGGAACTCAGTATTAAAAAAAGTAATAATATCCCTTAAAATATAGACCTACCATGAAGAAAAATATGTCTAGTGTGAATAAACTTTAAAAATTATTTTTAGCCACAAAATCTGTAAGAATACCAGGTACCTATTTTGGCAAATATAAGTTTGATTCACACTTAACTCCTCCACTCTGGTTTAAATGTCACTTTTAACTTGTTCAACATTGCTCAACTAACATGAATAAAACATCTTATATTATGTAATAATCAAATGCCTGTTTTGTCAGGTAACCTTAAATGTTCTCTTGAGCTTTTTACTTATCCAATAATATTAATTCAGAACACATTGTAAATAAATATTTTATCTATTTTCATTAACAGCTTTACAATACTCTATAGTGGCATACTTGAAGTGGCTGCCTTAAAATAGTCTTTTTATTGAAAACAAGTGAAAGAAGAGCTATAATAATAATTTAACAAATACTGATTTAATTTTGACAATGTTTTAATATCCATTAGATCCTCTGACCTTCTGAATAATTTGGTAGTTAAAGAGCAAGTTACTATCCTTCTTATAGAGAAGGATACCAGGACTCATGAAGTTTAAGTGACGTGTCCAAGGTTACTTTGCTAGTATTTGAAAAGGCATTCATGAAGGTCAGGGCTTGAATTAGAATTCCGGGGTCAGTGCTCTTTCTATTCTACAATATAACAACACTGCTTCGATACAACTTTGAACTTTAATAAAGAACATGTTATTGTTATGAATGAAAACTAAGAGGCAGAGTTTTCACTATAGCTTTGTCAGGGAATTAATTGGCTTGGGCTTTGTGCATTGTGATGAAGTGGATAGTATGCTTCTTATTTGTGGATTAAAAAAATAAATTGAGATAGTAACAACCTAGAACATAAACACTACATAGTATTGAATGAGAATATAAAAGAAGTCATGACATCTTGTTTTTTTTTTTCCCATTTTGAAGTAACTTTTATAAGATAAAAATTATCCAGATGTTTTTATTGTATAAAAAGTATCTTGAAATGCTGTCCATTCTACAATAAGTCCATAATCTTTAATACAGGCTTATGTTTTTATGAGTACACACATATCAAGGAAGAAAGCACATAATGCAAGTATTCATTATTTTTATTACTAAACCAGTAAATGATCACATTGCTAGACTAATATAATTTGTTAAAATTTATTTGTTAAGTGGTTTATAAATCTTAAATTTTGAACGATTTTGGTACTTGATTTCAATATCAAGTATCTTGACACTGAAAACTATTTACAATGCATTTCTGAGGAAGGTCTTTGGAATTCTTGTGAAACACGATCACTATTGTCTGACTAGCCATCTATCCTCTTCCTTAGATCCAAGTAAAAATACAAACTACAGAAGGCTTAAATGTACAATTTATCTGCCATGATTTGGGTAAGCCGCAATAAAGAACACACATCTGTGCCAAATTTAAGTCATTTATAATTATTAGAATAATTTCTTTTATTTAAGTTTTTCTCTTTTTCTAAAAGTTGATGAAAATTGAAGCATTTCAGTTTTCCTAAATTTCCATGACAGATTTAAGAACACTTCATTCATTTATATCTCTCCTGTAGGTAATTCTGGAAATATCAAATTCTATCATCATATATCTTAACTTACATTTTAAGCAGTCTTATTTTTAAAAATATTATATTAATATTCATTATGTTAAAAGATGGTCCCTATATAGCATAAGAAATGTGTAAGGAACCAAAATTTCAATTATTTAGATGAATGTCGATCATATATTCTCATAAACTGGAATGTTGGCATATGACCTTCTTTTATATTAATCTTTTTGACTATAATGGAAAGCTTTGACATTTTAGGCTATGAAAGCATGGCTGACTACATCGACAGTATGAATGGTCATCCTGCATCTCTGAAACCGTTTCTTCCAATTATATTCAAAATAAAGGCATTCCGAGAAACAAATTTCTACTCCTGCTCTTCACTTACATAGATCCAGGTAGTGCAGGAGATTGCAATCATGATGTAGCACAAGAAACTTCAAGACATTGAAAAAGATAAAATCTAACAATTCTGAAAAAAAAAAAAATCCCTGAGTTCATCTAGGATGAGATAGTAAATAAGAGCTTTCCATAGTAATGGGTATTTACGAAGCTGTGTTTTCTTTTTTTTTTTTTTTTTTGGACGGGTTTTTGCTACAGGGCACGTGCCCTCGCCAGAAAGACAGAGAGAGACATAGAGACAGAAAGCAGGAAATCACCCCCCAAGGGGGATGGCCACACTGCAATCCCTTCTCCTCCATTCTCCTCTTGGGAAGTTGGGCATGCACACACATGCACCCAGTGTGAGTTTAAGCCACTGGGTCCAGGACTCAAACCACAGTCGACTACATGGGAGTCCAGCAACATAGCCATTACGCTAACTGCTGATCCCGTGGTTATCTCTTTTAAATAAAGAAGATATAATGGACAAATAGTTATTTAATATTTTTAAAGTCAATCCATAAGTAGGATCCTTGTTCACAAAGGTATGTGGAATATATATTAAGGAAATACCCAATACTAACATGAATTTCAGTTAGGATGATGACATTTGGACATACAAAGCTAGGTATCCCCCATACATTCCAATGTGAGTGTGACTGACATTGCATAGCATGGTAATGCCAGAGGTTGAAGAGAGGAAGAAATAATAGTAAGTAGGTATGGGTTCTCACTTTCTACACCAAAACTTTAGAGGAGAGATGCTGATTATGTATGTGTGTGTGTGTGTGTGTGTGTGTGTGTATGTATATGGATAAAAATTTAAATTAATTCAGTGTTGGAAAGTTCTATAAGTAAGCATTTATCAAAAAATTGGAAGTCTTCTAGCTATTGATTTTGGTAAACATCTAGATATATTTCACTATGTAGCTTAAAGCAGCAAACATTAAAATTCTATCAGACTGTAGTAATGGAAAGAACATGGGATATGGGAACAGCAGAGTTAGTTCACTGTGTAATGCATGTGCATTTAGGTTATTCTGTAGATTGGGGAGTATGCTGACATATACACTACTTTACATAATCATGAGATGGAATCTAGAATCAGAGTATCTGGATCTAGATCCAGCAGTTAAGCTTTATGACCTTGGAACCAATCTCAGTTTCCCTGTTTCTGTAATAAAAGTAGTCATTGTTGGGGACCAGTAGGTGACATGGTGGTTAAGGTGCTGGACACTCCCACATGGCCAACTATGGTTCAAGTCCTGGATCTGGCAGCTTGCTTTCTCACTTTCTCTCACTCCCTTTCTGTCTCTCTCTGGTCAAATTAAAAAATAAAATGAATGAATAAATAAAATTAAATAAAAATAATTCTTTAAAAAGTAAGTAGTCATTTTCGACTTTCATAGGATTACCATAGGGTTACATGAGATGATGTACACTATATGTTCAGTACATGCCTGGTGTATGGTATTCAATAAGTATTAACATTCTTATAATTTTTGTGAGGACCACTCAAAAGAAACAAGCAAACAAACAATGCCCTTATACATGTTTGAAAAAACTTCATTCAAAAAGAAATATGCAAAAACAAGTTTAGGGCTGACCCCCTGGCCTAGTAGTTAAAAGCCCAATCTGACATAGCCAACCATGCAGTTTGAATCCCACCCTGTTAGCTTAATAGCATACTGGATGGTTGTGATGACATGCCCTGAGTCCTGGCATGATGGAAAAATGGAGGAGAAGAGATCGTGGTGCAAGCCCGCCCCGTTGGGGTGTGCTTTCTCCCTTTTCTTGGTCTTTCTGACTCTCGGTGAGTACTCATGCTCTCTAACCATTTAAAAAAAAAAAAAACTTAAAAAATTTTTGTTTTCTCTTATTTTTGACAACTTCTATGATTTTTATTAAGATTATTAGGATTTACACACTTCCTAGAATGCAAGTGTCAAAATGCAAAGCATATTGATAAATATAAGTATTTACTTATTTGATAAGGATGTTTATTGTTATTAATGAAATTTTGTGAGACCTTTTGAAAAACCTAGCTAATTATCAAGAATAAAACAAAATAAAAAGAATTGTTATGAGTTTGGTTCATTCTGTCTGCAACAAAGACAAAAAATAGCTCCTTCAAAAATCAGAATGTGATTCCAAAGAGCATCTAAATTTGGTGAAGCTTATCTTGCCTGAACTTTTGAACCTGTTGAAAATTCCTCATGAGAATCTTTCATTCTCTCATTATTTCTCTATCTTTGAAATATTGATACTTGCTCTCCCAGTTTCCTTTCATTTTATCTCATCAAGGGTTTCATACTTCATTTTCCTCTTATATGAACTTCAAATACACCTGGTATTTATTCTTCAATAGCATGGCTCGTCTGCTTAACGACAGTGACAGTAAACCAGCAGAATTATTGAAGAAACATGCCCTATTTCAAAGTGAAATGGGCTTTTTACCTTTAAGTTCTGATTATATATCTTCCTCTGATTTTATAAAATATGTCATTCATATCCACTTTAAAAAAGCATTTTTGCCCTTGGACTTCCTTTTCACCACTTTCATTGTCTTTAGTATATATAAAACATGGTAGTATAAGTATAAATTGACTAAGAAGACAATATATAAGCAGGTAGACAAATACCTTATTAAATCATGTTTGGTTTGTTTTTATAAAAATTGTGTCTTCTCAGCTTCCTTTAAAATTCAGAAATTTTGTCATGCTGTAGTGGTTAAAAGGTGACTGGTTCCCACATGGCTTACTGTGCAGTGTAAGTCCCAGACCTGTCATTTTGAAAAACAAGTCAAGAACAAGTATATGCACACACATACTCAATCCCAAAAGGAGGGAATAATGGAGGAGAAGGGATTGCAGTGTGACCATTCCCTATGGGAGCGGTGCTTTCTAACTTTCCCTCTGTCTCTCTCTCCCTAGCAAGCACATGTGCTCTCTGGCAAAATTTAAAGTTAGAAAAAAAATATTAAATTTAAATAATTGGGCCAGTCAGGTGGCATGGTGATTAAGGAGACTGGATCTCCCATGACCAACAGCCTGGTTTGAATTCTGGGCACAGTAGCGTGAAAAACAAGTTGAGCATGTGTGTGCATGCCTAAAATCCCAAGAGGAGAATGGAGGAGTAAGGTTTGAGGCATGGATATCATCCCTGTAGTGGGTAGTGATTTATCACTTTCCCTCTCTCTCTTTATCTCTCTGATGAGTACAAATACCCTATAGCAAAACTAAAAAAAGAAAAAGGAAAGTTAATTAAAAAAAAAAAAGGACACATTTTTGCTATAGAGCACATGCACTCCCCAGAGAGACACAGAGAAACAGAGAGAAATCACCCCAACTCAAAGAGGATGGCACAATCCCTTCTCTTTCATTTTGGGCACACACAAGATCCTGGCATGAGTTTTAAGCCACCAGGTCCAGGACTTGAATCATGGCGGACTACATGGGAGTCCAGCAACATAACCATCATGCCATCTGCTGATCTTAATTTTTAAACTATTTTTAATGAAAAAATGTTTAAAAATTCAGTGAAAAAATTGACTTTTTTTTTTTGGAGTGGTTTTTGCTATAGGGCGTGTGTGCTCGCTAGAAAGACAGAGACAGAGAGATAGAAAACGAGAAATCACCCCCAAGGGGGATGGGCACGCCACAATCCCTTCTCTTCCATTCTCCTCCTGTGATCTT
This sequence comes from Tupaia belangeri chinensis, assembly GCF_000334495.1. NCBI lineage: Eukaryota > Metazoa > Chordata > Mammalia > Scandentia > Tupaiidae > Tupaia > Tupaia belangeri. The sequence continues at coordinate 3,094,367 of NW_006159787.1, forward strand.
AGGCACGCATGCACATGCACCCAGTGTGAGTTTAAGCCACCGGGACTGGGACTCGAACCACGGTTGACTACATGGGAGTCCAGCAACATATAGCCATTATGCCAACTGCTGTCCATTCTTTTATTTTTTTTTTAACTGACTGTTTTTTAAATACATGCTAAAAACTGGCCTGCTGGATAAATGAATCATATTGAAAATTTTGCTAAATGAAACAGCTTCTGCTGCTGTCTTGCAATCTGGGTTGGTGGGCCCTCATCTCTCATGCTTTTTAGATTTGCCTGCTCTGTTGAAAATACCTACCTATTACTATAGAAACACACACACACACACACACACACACACACACACACAAGAAAAGTATAGTTATATTCCATAAGATGAGATCAATTAGTCATATTCTGCTTTAAAATGACCTAAATTAGAAATCTCTACCTAAATTGTGTATATATATCTACAATGAGAGAGCTGAACAAGACACTGAAACTAATTATATATGTGACCTAAGATAAATCATTTAACGTTCTGAAGTTGGTACCTTATGTATTACATGACTTCCTCTCTATTCTCAATTTAAGATTATAAAATTAAAGCCCAAAATAGTCATTAAGGAAATGAAAGATGGCAGAATTCATGGTTTCATCTTTGAATACAAACAGTATAAAATTTTGTCCATTAAAATGTTTCAATAGCCAGTGTTTTTCCCCACTCAGCTGTTCATTCTAATATTGCTACACCACCATCCTTAAAGCTGCCTATTAAATACTTGATAGGTGTCTAGGACATGAGGATCCTAACATCCCCTGCCATTGTAGCTCAGCAAGCGGTCAGCATTGTGCTAGCAGCTACAGGCAAATTAAAATCAAACAAGAAAGCTCGTTGTAAACAAGATTGACTGTGTAATTTACCATCCAAATCTGGATATTTCTGAGAACAAAAGAACATTATTAATAATTGCTTGAGGATAATAAATGAAACTAAAGCTGTCTTGGGAAAAAACAGGTTATAAGCTTATCCATATATATTTGTAAACGTTTGCATGGGCAAACATAAAAATGCTTACACATATACACCAGGGCATGAAAATTACTTACCATAGTCAGAATGAATTGCAAGCAGTGGTGGGAAGAAAATTTTAAGCTTTTTCTTGTATTGTTTTATTGGCTACAACAAATGAATTTCCTGCTTTCGAAATCTGAAGTAACATTAAAAATTTAAAAGAGAGATGATAAAAAATCTCCCAGCAATCTTAAGGTCTTTGTAGTAAATGTTTCACTTAGATGAGGAAATTAAAGTAAAATGTTGAAATAAATGTTGCCCAAGGGTACACAGGGAGAAAGATACAAAGCTGGACCAAACTTTGTACACCAACTTGCCTGCTGATGGCTTCCTGTGAAAAGAGTTCTTAGCTGAGTGTCACAGGAATTCACGCTTCTTTATTATAGATAAGGCTCTCTTGAGGATTTCAATTACCAGAATTTCCCCCTTAGGGAATTCATAAATTAAGTAAGAAGAGCTTTCCACATATCCGTTACTAGAACAATCCTTTGTGGCGTCCATCTCATAAATATCAAACAACTATCATTCCCAGTTGGAATAACCAACAATATCCAGTATATGAAATGACAAATATTTTACCAAAGTTTTCACTGATGTTTATGGAAATATGACATTAAAGCATTTCAAATAAACATCAAGTGAGAAAATTTATGTGAACCATAAACTTATCCCTCAACTATGATTATTATCATCCTTATTGTAGAGAAGTGGTTGAGGATGTATGAAATGAGAATATTGAAAGGGTCTTCAAAGTTCATGGAAAATGTGTATTCTATTTTTAAAAACTATGCTTGAATTTCAAAAAACTTCTGCACTAAAATAAACTTGCATTGTAGTTACATTTTTCTACAAGATTTTAAAAGTTTCTTCATACGACATATTACTTGATAAGTCAGAGTGAGTTTTCTCCTTTATTTTATTACATGTTTAGATAATACATATAAACTTGGATGGGAACCAGCAGTTAGTATAATGGCTATGTCGCTGGACTCCCATGTAGCTGACCACAGTTCAAGTCCTGGATCTGGTGGCTTAAACTCATGCCAGGCGTGTGTGCGTGCATACCCAAAATCTTGAGAAGAGACTGAAGGAGAAGGGATTGCAGCGTGGCCATCCATCTGGGGAGTGATTTCTCAATTTCTGTTTCTCTGTCTCTCTCTCTGTCTTTCTGGCAAGCACACACACAGACCAATAGCAAAAACCTCTCAAAAAAAAAAAAAAAAAAAAAAAGCTAATACACATAAATTTGGAGGAAAATTTTAAAATAAAATGATGTAGGCATTCAACACATTAATCAAGTCGCAATCAGATAATTAAATGTATTTGACCATAGTGAGCAGCACATATGCAATCCAGTACCTGGTAGTTGTTAAATCTAATCTGTCATTAAAATGTCGTTAAAACAACTATTTTTTAGGGTTGAATTTCAAATAACTTCTGGAAACAAATGTAGCCAAGTACAATGTAACAGGTATTTTAAACTGAAAGTTCAAATTTACTGCCTAGGTATATAAAATAATAAATTAGAAGACTAATGACATATTTATTTATTCATTTAGTCATTCATTAATTTTTGTTTAGTTTTCCCTATGTTTCAGGCATTTTGCGAAGCATCAGGTTAGAGAATAAAGTGAATAAAATATATACCTTTTTTTGGCCCAGTCACAGTGGTGCAGGTAGTAGGGTGCCACTGTTTGATGCTGGAGTCATGGGACCAGCAGATAGTATAATGGTTACATCGCTGGACTCCCATGTAGTTTTCCATTGTTCTAGTCCCAGATCCGGCTGCTTAAACTCCCAACATCCTGAGAGGAGAATGAACAGATTGCAGTATGGCCATCCCATCTCGCTCTCTGTCTCTCGGATGTCTCTAAGAGGAGTGCATGTGCCCTATGGCAAAAATCTCTCTCTTAAAATATATATATATATATTTATTTATGCTGGAGTAATACGAGATGCCCAGGCTTGTATCCTGGGTCACCTTGAACACATCAGTCATGCCATGATCCTGGCTGGCTGGAAGCTAGGGGGGAGGATGTTAGTACAACAAGACCAATCTTGTCGAAGTCCCTGTTGCTCCTCTGTTTCACAAGAAACAAATGAACATAGTACACATGCACACAATTTTACTCTTTCATAGGGCTTAAAATTTCTTGAGAAGTTAAATTTTTACTAATGCTTCATGATTAAAAATACAAATTGATCAAAGTGATAGATGCATATGAGTTGTGACAATTAGAAATCAAAGCAAGTTATCAGACTTCAAAAGTTTCTTGAAGCTCACCAGTCAGGATTGAGAGTAATGCTTGACAAATAGAGCAAAAGTTAAAGGGCTATATAAATACTCTGAAGTGACAAAAGGCCTTCATAAAAACGGAATAAAGTCAATGTGGGTGGTACTATTAATATTTTGTTTCTAAGAACTCTGGTATTGTCCATCCTTGGGGACAATCTGGCTAAAAATTGTGTCTAGGGAGGTTTTTTGATACTTCACACCTATAGGAAGCACAGTGATTTTAAATATACTGTATATTTTGATTATTATTGGAGACAAAGTTCCCACAAGTAATGTTTTTGCACTGTTGCTCTGAATTAGAAGAAAAAAGAGGAGGGGATGGTGAGCC
>NW_006159787.1:3098085-3122248 GCF_000334495.1 Tupaia belangeri chinensis
AGAGGTTTTTGTTATAGGGTGCGTGCACTCACCAGACAGACAGAGAGAGAGACAGAGAGATAGAAAGAGAGAAATCAATCACACCCCCCCAGGGGGGGATGGCCATGCTGCAGTCCCTTCTCCTCCATTCTCCTATCAGGATCTTGGGCACGCACGCACATGCACCCGGAGTGAGTTTAAGCCACCGGGTCCGGGACTCGAACCACGGTCAACTACGTGGGAGTCCAGCGACATAGCCATTATGCTAACTGCTGGTCCCAGAACAAATAGAATTCTAAGAGCTTACAAATTAGTGTAATATTTTGGAGGATAACTAGTTAGAAACTATGTTTTTTTAATATCAAATATGTGCATTGTTTCATAAGATCATACTTTTTTTTTTTTTTGTGGAGAGGTTTTTGCTATAGGGCACATGCGCTCGCCAGACAGACAGAGAGAGACAGAGAGACAGAAAGCGAGAAATCACCCCCCAGGGGGGATAGCCATGCCACAGTCCCTTCTCCTCCATTCTCTTCTCAGGATCTTGGGCACGCACACACGTGCCCAGTGTGAGTTTAAGCCACCGGGTCCAGTTCTCGAACTGCGGTCGACTACATGGGAGTCCAGCAACATAGCCATTAAGTTAACTGCTGGTCTCAAGATCATACTATTTTAATAATTAATTCAGGAAAGCAGCTTTCTAATTAAAGTTAGGTGTATAAAATTAGAACTCCATAAACAGGTGAAACATCACTGGACACAGAAAGGCATGTCTAGCTGTCTCCCTATCAGAGATACTAATATTGATTGTTGGGTAAAGAGGTCATCGCCTTATTCATTCCACTGCAAAATTATGCCTTTCTTATAGTATCCAGCAAGTAATCTGCACTTGGGGAGCTATGTAATCATGCAAATAAATATACATTTCACCCAGAGATTATTCCAAAATTAAAGAAAAATGCATGCCTTCAGATTGGAACTATGTATACAGACCAGGTAGGACTCTCAGAAACAAAGGAACTCCTTTGCACATATTAATGAAACTCTATAGCATCAAATATAAAGAAAAACATCTTTAAAAAGAAAAAGCTGACAAGGAAAAAAGAGAAAAGACATTATTGCATAGCATTTACTTTTGTTTTGTTATGGGGTGGTGAGATTGTTGGAAAGAGACAGAGAGGGAGAGAGATAGGAAGTGGGAAATCACCCCCCACCAAGGGAGGGTGGTCACACTGCATTCCCCTCGCCTCCATTCTCCTTTTGGGACATTGGGCATGGATGCACATGGACTTGGCCTGTTTTTCAAGCCACAGAATCTGGGACTCAAACTGCACAATCAGCCATGTGGGATCCAACCGCTTTCATAACCATGCCACCTGCCTGGCCCTGAATAACTTTTACTTTAACAATAAAATTCTCATTAGATTCAATAGATGCCAGGAAAAAATGAAGAATCTTATAAATTTTAATGAAAAATAATTATTAATCTAAGATTGTATAGCCCCTAAGGAATCATTTAAGAGTCAGGGCAGGCCCATGGTATGACATGCTGGACATGCTGGTAGACTCGCCTACTGGCAGGCTGAGGCCACATGGGAGACCCAAGTTTGTACCTGGACCATCCTGCAAAACCAGGCACAATGGCACCTGCCTATGGTACCAGCTATGCAGGAAGCTGAGGCAGGAGGATCAACAGATCACAACCAGTGTGAGCAATATAGCAAGTTCTGTGTGAAAGAGCCAGGCACGGGGGCACTTGCCTGATGTCCCAGCTACTCAGGAGGCCGAGGCAGGAAGACAACAACAGAGTGAGATCCTGTCTAAAATAACCAAAAAGTTAGGGAAAATATATTTTACCTGCCATATCTTTCATTGATAGAAATAATATATATTCAGTTCATTAGAAATGTTACCAGAATCACAATAGAAAATGCATGAAACCAGAAAACACAAAATTCCATTTCCAGGTTTTGAAACAATCAGAAAGAGCCCTCAACCCAGGAGCAAAGGAAAAAAGTGAACGTCTAAATCTGGAGACACAGTAACACTGTGCAGAGGGTCGTTGTATCAGCACCGTTGACTTTTGGTGAACAGACTCAGGAAGTCCTTGGACATTTTGTGGGAAGGAAATGAAAATACTTGACCCGACCTGAGTTTTCTCTCTCTGTGTTGGAGAACACAGGGATCCACGGATGGCTGCATATATTGCAGTCTTCAGAAACAAAGAAAGGGTAAAACTGGTAGAGGCGGTGACAAACAAAAATAGCTCATCTCCTAAGACCAGCGCCTGGTTTTGAATATCCAGTGCTAGTATTTATGTGTCTGATATTACCTATGACTCAGATTCATTTTGGACAGGAGTTCACACTGATCCCTGATTGGGTAAACCAATCTAAATGCTTGGAGATCCCAAAGAAAACAAGAAATGTAAATGTATGTAAAAGCAATTTTCAGTTTTGTCTACCAAGTCTGATACTTGTAATTAAATTCTTTTATAAAAATATGTAAATAGCCCCATAATTTTGAACATTAAAATTGAGAAAATTCAAATACATGTGGAACAATTGTCAAATTTGCTACTGCCAAATCATAAAAAATAAGTATATACTATTTTTCTCATTTCAAATTGTTGGATTCTTAAATGATACTATTGAATGCTGATGAGTTAACAATCATATCAAAATTATTACACACTTCCCTTAAACATATGTATGAAATAAATAATATGTACATGTATGTAGACAACGAAAATGGTGATAACTTTTGTCTCAGTCATTCCTCAAAGAATCTCTTTGAAGGATTTATAAGACTGCCATTTGTGTATGAACACACCAACACACTGTCACTACACTGAGCAATAGTATATTAATGGTACCTCCATATCAAGGCATATAAGTTTTATTAACAAAAGTTTAAAAATGAAATGTAATAAATGTGTATCAGTAAAATTAAAGAATGAGTAATACTCAGAAAATAAAGAAACTTTAACAAAGCACAATACTTATTTTTAATATGAGTACACTATGCTTTAAATGTATATGTCTCTCCAGAATCCAAATGTTGAAATTTAAACCCGAAGTTAAGGGGTTATGAAATAGAGCCTTTTGGAAAGTACTTAAGTCAGGAGAGTGCTGCATTCAAGCACATAGTTATGCTCTTATGAAAGTTTTCAGAAAGCTGCTTGGCCCTCCCACTCTCCTGCCAGGTGAAAGTAAAGTGTATCTCCCTTTTTGCACTCTTCAGCAATGTGAGGACACAGCCAGGAGGTGCTGTTTGCAGTGCAGAAAGCACCATTTCCAGACACCAAATCTGCCAGTGCCCTCATCTGGAATTCTCAGCCTCCAGAACTGTTAGAAATAAATTCTAATGTTTTATAAATTACCCAATCTAAGTTTTTTTTTCTTTATAGCAGCAAGAATAGACCAAGAAAGTAGAATTATTGGTGATTGCTATTACTTGTCTTACGATACCTAAATGTTACAAAATTTTAACAATAATCAGTGTTAACTTCATGATTATGCAAATGAATAGGGAAAAATTAGCTAGATATTTTCATTCAAATGTTCTGCTTGGAAGTTTGGGTTAAACTCTTTTGAAATACAAATACACTCAAACACACAGACATATACATATACATATACATATACATATACATATGCATTTAATATGTATGTCATTATAAAATATTGAGCACCTTTATCTGTGTAAGAAAATTGAACCTATTTGTTTATGATCGCACTTACATGTGTATATATGTTTGCAAGTACATGTGGAACTTTGGTACTTTCTATTACAGAAGTTTATAATGCTTTTATATGTGATATTTTTTCTATATGCAATTCAGAAAATGCTTGTGGTTTTACTGACTTGTTTTAATGATCAAACTAAAATTTATGAGCAAAGAAATGTACATTTTCTCTTAGCAGTGGGAAAGAAAAAGATAGCTCAAATCACCTTTAAAAAAAAAATCTATTGTAAGCCAAAATGCCATTAGTGTCACAGTTTCATTACATCAAGCATCTGATTCTTATGGTGGACAGGGTATAACGCTGACTAGGAAACCATCCATCTTCTTCTTGACAGCTGACCTGTTTGGAATCAGGAAGACCCATTGTCCAAGGGAAGTCACTTCATCCATATTTGTTCCTTTAATCCTCACAATTTACTTGGGTGATTTGGAAGAACAGGGCTCTTGTACTTTCCTTATTTAATTATATTCCTATGTATGAGGATACATTACACTATTATTTTTGACAAAATTGATCAGTTTTTGTTTGTTTTTTGAGAGGTTTTTGCTGTAGGGTGAATGTGCTTGCTAGAAAGACAGAAAGAGAAATCACCCCCCCCAGGGGGGTTGGCCACGTTGTAATCCGTTCTCCTCCATTCTCCCCTTGGATCTTGAGCATGCACGCACAAGTGCCTGGCATGAGTTGAAGCCACTGGGTCCAGGATTCGAACCGTGGTTGACTACATGGGAGACCAACAACATAGCCATTATGCCTACTGCTGGTCCCTAGGATTGATCAGTTTTTAACAACAAACAATTTAAGGAGTGTAATAAATAGATGCTAAATTTATTGCATATATTAACACATAGCATTTTTATATAATTCCATTTCTATTTAGAATATATTAGTCAGCCTTTTGTGGTTTGTATTTGAACTTCACCTAGGCAGAATACTAGAAAGGATGATATATAAATGTTTTAAAAAGCATAAGCAATTGTTAAAACTACTTTTTTCTCAATTTTTCTGTCCATTGCTTTATTTTTTAAATATTTCCTATACATAATATTTTTAAAAATATTTCATAAATTCACTTTACTATTTATGATCAATCTGCAAACCATTCTCTTTTGAGATCTATATTTACATTAACATCCCAAACAAAAGTAATTGAGCATCAGAAGGATCGTTGGTGTTCGGATATTGATGTCTTAGCTCTAACATGAAGGTAGCCATTTAGCATCATGCTATAAATAGTTAAGATATACTAGATGGCATTGACTGGTCTTATGTTTTTAATATTCCTTCAGGGAAAAGTATGACATAACCTAATTACAATAGTGAAAAAAAATAGGGAAAATTGTTGTTATTTCATTTGACAATCAAGTAATTAGCTTCTCTACTGGATGGTTTACTGCCTGTTACTAATTAAGCTATCCACTGGAATTTATTTAAAAGTTAGTGAAGACCCTGCTGATATAACATTAAAGAAGACATCTCCATACAGTGAAAATTTGTATTATGTGATTTTTGTCTGTTAAATGTGTTTACGTTTCCCTCTGTACAAAAAATTACAACATATTCACAAGGGATTTCAGGTTATTGCCTAAATCATCCCAAGACTTACAGGTTGCAGCTTGTAGAATATTTTAGATTACAAAAGCAAAAAATCAATAGCAGTACTCATGCGAAAAAGTTAGATTTTAAACTTCAATGTTTAAAAAATGAAGGTGCATTTGCAATATTTTTCTGCCTAAAGGTATGCATTAATACTATCGAATATTTGTTTTGACTGCTTAATAAAAATTTATATTTTAATTTTTTATCATTATTTTCTATTCAATAGAGAGACAGAGAGAAAGTGAGAAAGCAAGTTGCCAGATCCAGGACTCAAACTGCGGCCAACTATGTGGGAGTCATTTTTTTAACTAGCATGCCAACTGTTGGCCCCTGACAAACTCCTATTTTTAGTTACTAAAATTTTATAAATAATTTTATAGATTGATATAATGCAATAATTTAGTAGTATTCTACTTCGGCATGGGAACAAATACTAATACTATAATCGTTTTGAATGCTATAGATGATTTTGTGTTAAATAAGTATCATGAACAGGTGAACACCTTGCGTTTGCAATTTTTTATATGTCATGAACTGTGGAAGCCAGCAGCTGGGAAACCCAGTATGCAGCCCTCATAGTGTCTAGCAGTAAAATCTGGCAACAAACCAAGTATTATAATTCATTACAAAACTACAAGTGTGAAAGTGATTTGAAGGAAGGATAAACAATGAGAATATGACGTATTTGGGTGTGTGAAAAAGGTTTCCCTCTCCCGGGGCTTTTAATCTGAGTAATAAGCGATAAGTATGAATCAGGAAATAGGTTAGGGTAAGTCTTCCATGCAGAACTAACATTTCATGCCGAGGAGTAGAGTAACAGGAGATCGGGGAATGTTTGAAAATAAAAAAATCAAAGTTCTAGTATGACTGGGATAAAGATGGTGAGTGATCATTCTACCATTTATTGGTGTGTGACCACAAGCTGGTCAATGACATTTTATGAATTATTATTTTTACTACTATTGTTTTTAGAAATTTGGAATTGAGTTAGAATTTGCTACTAATGGAATTTTTAAACCACACTATGTAGGTTTTTTAAAAATGGCCAAAGGTCAGCAAACTTACATGGCTTTAAAAGAGGCACAACCAAGGTCAGCAGGTGGCATAGTGGCTAAGATGCTGGACTCCCATATGGCTGACCACGGTTCAAGACCTGGACCCACTGGTTTAAAATGCACGCTGGGTGTGTGTACGAGCACGTCCAAAATCCTGAGAGGAGGATAGACCAGGAGGGATTGCAGGGTGGCCATCCCCCCTGAAATGACTTCTCACTTTCATCTGTCTCTCTCTGGCGAGCACACGTTCTCTATAGCAAAATAAATAAATAAAAATAAAAAAGCTCAAATTAAATAAATAAATAAAAAATAAATGAGGTACTACTGATTTTACACTTGTATACATATACTAGATTTCGTAATTAGACTAGATCAAAACAGTCCAAAGCAGCAGCATGTTTTAAATAGGCATTCTTTTTTGGAATGAATGTTTTTAAGCTCACACTTTTAAGCTTCTGGCAGAGCTTAGCTGTGTCATCATTGCGAACAGACCTTGCCCCTCAGAGTCACTTGTCTGACGATGTCTGTATTTAAAGCTGTGGGTAACTGACTATTGCTGTTTTTAGCACTGTTTTTGCTGTCTAAATCTAGTCAAGACAAATTATACCTGGGCTGTGTAAGCAATAGTTGGAGCACTTTAGTGAACCATCCTTTGATAGTTAGATTATACTTGTCTTGCGACTTCAGTGTAAATGTAATTTGAGAGGCTTGTTGCTTGTTTCTGGTAAGTGTTGTGACTTGAAGATGAAAATATGTCACACTGGCTTGTTGGCTCTACTTGGAAAAGACATAGAACTGTCACCAGCAAGAAAGAAGAAAATGTTTCATCATCTACATTAAACTCAGAGGACTTACAAGATTTGCTGTGTAAACAAAGTTGAAGTACTTTTGGTTCACTAACTTCTTGCAACTCCAAAATAAGAGGTGCTCTGGGCCCCATTTTTTCAAAGCTACTGAAAGATTATTGTTGAAGAGAAAAGTCCCCTCCCCAGAAAAGACTGGCTTTTGTGATATATCAGGAAAGAGGCAAAACAAATATCCCACTTGGAAATGGAATGATCGAAAATGCTCACTGTGGGATAAAACTCTATCTTCTGAAAATACACTTCTCTTGAAATAACTTCCTATATTTTTAGAAGAGGATGACTTTGCACCTTGAATATAGGAGAGAAATAATAATAATACAGGAAATAGAAACTATTTCCAAAGATCTCTTTTTGTCACCAAAGAGCATGCACATCAATCAAGTTGTGACTCTAGGAAATGAAAGTTAAATTTATTTCATTTTCAGCTCTATGGCTATTTAAAATGTGGGCCTATATTAATTCCAGAATATTATTAAATTTCATGTATGATTATGTCTCAGTGCATTAATAGACAATGCATGCCTACTGGAGATGGGAGTTTCATTTCTTCATTTAATATTTAAAACAACAAAAGCCCTGGTGGGCATTGGTACTCAGAATGGTGTAAATTACAACTTTTGTTGTAAGTTGTAATCTTTTTTTTTTTTTAAGATGGTATCTGTTTAATAAAATTCAGTTAGAATGTAGTGTAAGCTCAAATCTGGTAAGACTTTTTATTTCGGTGGTGGTTGCTTGTTTCTGTTTTTTGCAATTGCCAAAATTTTTCCCATTTCCCTTCCATCTGTCTTTCAGATTTTGGTATTACATTATGTGCCAGACAGAGTGTTTATTGATGATATGAATTTCCATTTCCTTTTGAGCCTTTGTAAGTATTTCAGTGAGAAGTTGGGGGGTGCTAGATGACAGATATATACAAAATGTAAATTTGAATCAGATTTCAAATATAATCTTTAAGTTGTATTTAGATTTGAAAAAAATCTATGATTCTAAGAATGTATAGGTTTTAAGATAAAAGAAATTGAATTACTGATGGGCAACAGGAGACACTGGTGTCACATTTACAGATAGAAAATTTAGTATTTTTAATGTATTATAAAAGATTTATAGAATAATATAAAGAGAAGGTAGAAGAGATGACATACAATGCCATGGAGAAGCAAAAAAGGGATTCACAACACTGCATTAATTTTCCTCATAAAATCATGTGCAAAAGTGCTCACGAGGTACTAAACTAGTTAGTCAGCATATATTAGAAAGAGGACATATCTGCTCGTTTATAATTTGCTTAACAAGTGTTCTTTGGTTCAGGAACTAGAGTGGAGAACTAATAAATGAAGTTTATTCCAGATTAATGATTGAATGATAATTTCAGTAAAACATTTCAGACTGGGGCCAGAAGATGAAGTGGTTCTGTCACTGGAGTCCCACATAACCAACCCAGTGGCTTGAAAATCATGCTAGGAGTGTGTACATGTGTGCCCAAGATCCCAGGAGGAGAATGGAGGAGAAGGTATTGTAGCATGGGGGGGTTCTCACTTTTCTTCTCACTGTCTAGAAAGCAGGTACTCACCAGATACCAAATCTGCCTGGATCCTGTATTTCCTAACCTTCAGAACTGCGAAAAACAAATTTGTATTGTTTTTAAGCCACCCAGTCTCCAAGCAAACCAAGATAATGACTGAATGATTTTATAATAGCAGAGATTATTCATACTATGGATCACCTATTCTAAGCTATCCATTTTACATGTGCCCATCGGTACTTTTTTACCAAATATTTACAGATCTCTATCCTACTATGTCAAAGCCATTTTCCTCAGCCTTTGTCTTGTGTGGTCAAAAAAGTCATGATGCATTTTTACATAGAAAAACAGAAAAAAATCAGTATGTGGTTTTTTTTTTTTTTTTTGAGAGATTTTCACTGTAGGGCGCGTGCGCTCGCCAGACAGACAGAGAGAGACATAGAGACAGAAAGCGAGAAATCACCCCCCAGGGGGGATGGTCATGCCGCAATCCCTTCTCCTCCATTCTCCTCTCGGGATCTTGGGCACGCACGCACACGCGCCCGGCGTGAGTTTTTTTAAGCCACCGGGTCCAGGACACGAACCGCGGTCGACTACGTGGGAGTCCAGCGACATAGCCATTATGCTAACTGCTGGTTCCCCAGTATGACTTTTTCAACAACCTGAGAGTAGGCATAATTATATGACTTGCTCTTGCCAAAATTATATTAGAGAAAAACTCTAGGAACCTAACGCGTGACTCACTGCCTCTTTCCCCTTCTCACACAGCTACCAGTAATATTCTAGTTGGTTGAGCTGCTCCAGATCTAGTGAGGTCATTAGGTAGTAAAGACAAAAGCTGCTCTGTATCGTTAGAGGCTCTGTTGTCATGCTATAGCCTTGTAAGAATGAAGCCGTGTCCAACTAACAATAGATAGATAGCATGAAGGAGAAGTTCATATTGTTACTGGCATTCTGGTGTTAAATGTAACTGTTCCATAACCTTGCATATTCTTTCTAGCATATGTTTGTAATCAATTCTCTGCTTACAACTCAAAATTTGAGCATCAAAGTCCTCATTGTTTCAGATGAGGAGAGTGAGGAAAAATGAGGTTAGGGAAGAGTGAAGAAAATGTCAGGATGCTAGTTTACCCCTCACTACTTAAAATGTTGACCTACTTGATGATGTACTTGTCCAAACATTGTCACAGAATTTAAACACGTCTATTCTAGGAATTCCTGGACTTGAGCTAGCAGGAGGCATGGTGGTTAAGGTACTGATTCCTGCATGGCCAATTGCAGTTCAAGCCCCAGACCTGGTGGCATGAATCATGCTGGGCACATGTGCGTGCTCACCCAAAATCTTGAGAGGAGAATGGAGAAGAAGGGATTGCAGCATGGTCATTCCCCGAGGGATGATTTCTTGCTTTCCTTTCCTCTGTCTCTTTCTGGCAAGCATATGTGTCTGATGGAGAAAATAATTAAGTTAACGTGGTCTTGTGAGACAGCAAAACAATGAGCACAATTGTAGTCGCCCTGCCGGGGAAGAAGTTCATCTCAACAAATTCTAAATTTTTCTTGCTTAAAATTTCTTAAAGATTATAAAGGAGTATCACAATTACACGTTGGCAACAGATACAAACTGAAATTAAGTACTCGGATATATTTAGAGCAGAATGGAGGGACATGTTCAGAAAACAGAGTGGCTAACACTGGATATTATGTTTTACTTGGTGCTCAGAAAAAAATGTACGTATTTTCATTATATTAAACTAAACGACTATAATTTTGAGATATATTATTTTAAAATCTTCAAAATAATACCTATATTATATCATTTGGATTTTCTTTATTGTTTGATAAAGGGCATGTGCACTCACAGGAGAGAAATAGAGAGAGAGAGAGAAAGAGAGAGAGAGAGAAAGTAAGAAAGCACCTCCCAGGAGAGATGACCGTGTTGCAATCCTGTATCCTCCATTCTCCTCTAAGGCATTCAGATGTGCATAAACACACACCTGGTGTATTTTTCAGGCTGCTGGATCTGGACTCATGCACAGTTAGCCATCTGGGATTCAACAGCCTTAACCTCCGTTCCACCTGCTGGCCCTCCAGTGGATTTTATGATTAAAAAAAAAACTTTACTTTTAATAATCAAGTTGGACTTTTAGTTTAGATACCTTATAGTGTATCTTCAAAGAAACACACTAACAGTTCAATAAGACTATTTGCTTATAGATGACTGTTTGCTTATATAGTGAGTAATTTTATATAAATACCTGTATAATAGAAATAGGCATTATAGAACTTGTGAGGCCAATTCCTATTAATCAAGACAGAGCAGATGAAAATTAAGGATTGGTGTCACCACTACACTTTGAAAACAAAGCTATAAGAACATAAAATATATGCTTTTTTTAATAAAATAAAGTTATCTTATTCCCTGGCAAGAAATTTTAATTAGTGATTATTCAACCAAATCCAAATCACTTGGATTTTATAGTTTCTTAACTTAAAATTGACATTGGTAATGAGATTTCAATCTTCACATGATTAATTTGAGATTGTATTTTTTCTCTACCTTTAGTCAAGGCTCAGTGAATAGTTGTAAGTGACACAGGAAAATGAAAATAATTTTATAATTTGAGGGCATTATCCGTTGTTCACATTCTGCTTTCTAAAGCTGCAAATTAAGTGAATCTTCAATTGAACCATTAAGACTAAGTATCGTTGCAGGTAAAAAGATTTATACTGTTATCTTTATTATTTTCTTTAATTCTTAGGTGCAATGGCTGAAAGGTGCTAAAACCAAAAGTCAGTAATCAGAATTTTCTTTGCAATCCATCTGCCAACCAACCCAGCACTCCTCAACCTAGAGGAAATTCTGAGTGCTGGTTCTGACTGCTGTCTTAAGAGGTCCCCAGTGAGAAATAGTAATAGTCATGTTCTCTGTCTTATAAATCCCAGATTATTTCTATGAAAGCTCAACAGTTCTAGAACTTCTTCCAGAGATACTGAGTAAAATGAAAAAAAAAATACAAGAATAAAATTCAGAAACTTCATTAATATATTTTAAGTTCTTCCTTTGTTTAATCCTGGTAGTCATATAAAATATATATATATTTTTTACTTTACATCATTTCTTTTTTAGTTTCCTAGAGAGATTTTTACTATAGGGCACATGTGCTTGCTAGAGAGACAGAGGGAGAGACAGAGAGACAGAAAGTGAGAAATCACTTCCTAGGGGGATAGCCACACTGCAATCCCTTCTCCTCTAGTCTCCTCTCTGGGTTTTGGGCATGCACACACATGTGCCTGGAGTGAGTTTAAAGCCACTGGATCTGGGACTCAAACCACAGTCTACCATGTGGGAGTACAATGACATAACCCTTATGCCAATTGCTGGCCCCAAACCATTTCCAACAAATAATTTCAAACAAAAGCAAAATCAAATTTAAATAATAAAGTAATTTGATATTAATCATACTCAAAGAAGGAAGACCATTCATAGGTCAAAGAAAAAAATACTGGCTTTAACAAGTGTCGGACTTCCATACATTCTTATGCAGAACAATAAAACCTCCTCAACTTTGTAAAATCAGCAAAATTCTATGAAGCCTGTTAATTATACATTGAATTGTGTGTGTGTGTGTGGGGGGGGGTTGGGTTGTTTCTGGTTTTTGACAGGGATTTTCTCTGCCATGATCCTCTGCTTCAGCTTCTGAGTAGCTGGGACTACAGCCATGAGCCATTATTCTACTAGACAGGGTCTTGCTGCATTGTCATGGCCTTGAGCTCACGATTCTCCTGCCTTAGCCCACAAGTACCTGAGACTGCAGGCATGCACCATTGCTTCTGGCTTTTAGAGCAGGCTGGAATTTAAACATGGTCCTTTCATGTTTCCTCAGCCTGAAAAGCAGCAGTATTTTACTATCTCAGACCACTGAGACTGGGCCTGAAATGTTTATTAATGTCTGGAGAAGCTGAAGTGAATAGGAAAAAGAATACCTTCTCATTGTTTACAAGAATGCTGTGGTATCTTTACAAGCATGTGTATTTTATAATAGTTTTTTTTTTTTTTGTCATGTTTTTAACAGAATAAAAATGGCCTGTGATAAGACTTGTTTAAAAAAAAGCAAGACCCTGTATGTTTTGCAAGTAAATTATACATCCCATAGTTATGTATCGGCTATTTTTTTTTCTTATTTTTTTCAAATCTATAACATAAGTGAGTTTAATGAAACTTAAATTGCAATTAAAAGAAAAACCTGGTAAAATAATTGCCTTATTAGTTTGAACGGTTTTGTTCATTGTTTTTCTTCTACCTTATGAAAGCAACAAAGTCCTTGCCTGTATACTACTGAAGCCCAATCAGACAGAAACTAATCAAACTTACAGTGTGAAATACAAGAGTGTATGTACATACACATACCTGTATCTCCTATTAATGGAACATTTGAACCAGCAAATGAGTTAGACCTGTTCAAGTGTTGTATTTGTTGTATGAGCTCTTAACTCATTACTCTCCACTGCATGGCTTCCCAAACCCTTTTTTCGATTTCTAAGGCTAAGGTCTAAAATACAGGTATAAAGAGAAGTCCTATAGATTAGCTTGAGATCAAATCGATGTTGCAGGTTAAGGGAAAAAAAAAAAATCAAAGCAAGGAAGGAGTCTACAGTGCAACACTGTATCCTGGTAACTAACACTGCTTTCTTTTCATTGGAACTAGGTCACTTACCTAAATAATGGAGAGAGAGAGAGAGAGAGAGAGAGAGGGAGAGAGAGGAAACTTGACCTAAATAAGAAGCATGATGTTTGCCTCTTATTTATTCAAAAATCATTTAGGAACACTAATAAAAATAGATACTAGTTGCTGAGAACCTGCTATGTGCCAGATGCTGTGTATCCAAGTGTTATAACTACACAGCACGGCAGCTACTGTCATCTCGTGTGCATGATAAAGATCTTCAGGTTTGCAGAAGTTAAGAAAATTTACTTCTTTGAGTTGCTACATGCTAGAATTGGAATTTGGGCACAAGTTTGTATGATTTTAATTGTCCCCCTTGCAACTGTACCATGTTAGGTATTCTTTTCTACCATAAGAAATTTCATCTCAATTATAACAGAAATGAAAGTATAAAGGGTATAGAAAAGGGAAAAAAAAGGATTAGTACAGAAAGAAGCAAAGGTCTCTGAAATCTGGCCTATAAATATTTGAGTTCAAATTATATATATATATATGTGTGTGTGTGTGTGTGTGTGTGTGTGTATTATATAAATTTATACAACATATGTAAATATATAAAAATTATATATGTAAATATATTATATATATATATTTAAAATGAAAAGATCATTCTGAACATGGATCAAAGTCTTGGATGAATCAAAATAAGACAAACAATCTAAAATAACAATCCCTAGCAATTTTATCACTACTGAAATTATTTAAAATCTTTGAAAGAATAAGTGCAGGTATTTCTATACTATGCATACTGACCCAGAAAAACTTTATTTCTTTACTTAGTTGTTTCTTGTATTTCCTTTCTTTTTTCTTTTTCTTCAAGGTTTTTGGCATAGGGCATGTATGCTCACCAGAGAGGATAGAGACAGTGAGAGAGAAAGTGAGAAATCTGCCCCCGGGAGGGGGAGGGGGATGGCCATGCCACAATCCCTTTTCCTCCACTCTCCTCCTGAAACTTTGGGCATGTATGCACATGTGCCCAGCATGATTTTTAAACTACCAGGTCTGAGATTGAAACCGCAATTGGTCTGTGGGAATCCAGCACCTTCACCACCACTGGCCCCCATGACTTGTATTTTCTAACACAAGTTTTAATATCTTTTTAAAAAATTGTTTTGGAGAGATTTTTTGCTATAGGGTGCGTGTGCTCACCAGAAAGACAGAGAGAGACAGAGAGACAGAAAGCAAGAAATCACCCCCCAGGGAGGATGGCCACACCACAATCCCTTCTCCTCCATTCTCCTCTCGGGATCTTGAGCACGCAAGCACATGAGCCCGGCGTGAGTTTAAGACACCAGGTCCGGGACTCGAACCGTGGTCGACTACATGGGAGTCCAGTGACATAGTCATTATGCTAACTGCTGGTCCCAACAAGTTTTAATATCTTAATGGGTGGGATAGAAAATTTGATTTTTGAGCAGGTGACTGTTTTAGCAGCCATAAATCCTGAAATTTTCTGGAAAAGAGAGATCAGTATAGCTGGTATCTATCACTGACATGGTATAGTTGTATTTTATTTTAATATTTGAAGATGTTGAAGCAAAGCAAGGAAGGCAGTAATATACCTTAAGTAACTTAAGTATAAAAATTTCAAAGCTGGGTTTAAGTTCATACCTACCTAATTAACAAGGCTGAGCTATTTTTATCACACTGTAAAGCACTTTAAAAGGAAATAATGTGCTCAACTCTTTCAATAAAAGCAGGCAAGCAAATAAGCAAAAAACTAACAGAGAGCCAAGTCACATATGTGACCGATCATTTCCTCCTTTTATGTTCCTTTCTGGATCTCTGTACCTGTTCTGTAAAGCACAATAATAAGAGCCACTTTCAGCACTGGGAAATATTTAATTCATTTACATAGTTTTAAAAGTTTATCATTTCTTCCATGAGGGAGGTAAAAGACAAAAAAAAAAAAAAAACAGAAAAAGACAGACAAGAAAGGCACCCCCAAGTACCCACAAAGACCTCACGTCATGGTCCACTAGAAGTCCACATCACTGGCATACACACACGTATGTACACACACACACACACACACACACACACCATGCTCAGGGAACTACCCAGGATGTGAACCTAGGACCTTTCCCATGGGTGTTCAGTTGCATTACTGTTATGCTACTTCCTGACCCAGGAGAGACATTTGAAATAATAATAATTTAAGTTAGCTTAAAAAAAAAAGAAGTATAATAAATACCTCTTGACCATTTTGACCAAAAAGATCAATTTCCTATTGTAATAAAGCAGATTTTGAAGAGACCTTTGTTTGATTTTTTAAATAGCCACATATCTGCATTAAAAACTCTTCATTTTTTGCATAAAACATTACAGTATATATTCTTTATTGAACATATGGTCTGGGGAAAAATGAATACATTTTCTCTCTTCTGGCATCTTCCTTCCCCCAATGACAAGAAACGTACTTTCCATTTCGTCTTGATTGTTAGGAAGCTTAGAACAAACTGTTGGGCTTTTGTCTTTTATTATCTTTGTTTGTGTGTTTATGTGGGTACATGTATTTTTATTCTAATGTATCACAAATAATTTTTAGCACTTGATTTGGTACAAATAAGCATACAAAATAAATATGTGAGAAATATTTTGGTGTCATAGCAGATGCCCATGTTAAAAATAGTCTTTGTTATTACATTAAAAACATCTGAAGTCAACTTCCTTTTTCCTCTCTTAGCAATTAATACAATTAACTAAATTTATGTAAATATGAACTTTCCCTTATATTATTTTTTCTCTTCTTTCTCTTAATATTTAGAAATCGCATTTATTATAAAGAGCATATTAGGGGTGTTTTGCTATATCACACCATCATTATACTGTCTGACAAAGAACTAGGTTTGCATGTCTTACTGAGGCACCATAGTTGCAATTAATCTTAAGTACTATGTATATGGTGGTTTTAGTTTAAGTCTTAATGGGCTATAGTGTACATAATAAAATTACCACAGAGAATTCATTTAATTAGCATTTAATTAGCAGTTGACAGTCTGATCTTAAAGACTGCAATATCTGATTTCTCAAAGACAACAATTCTTGAAAAAGGTATAATAAAATATAATAAAAACATAGAGTAGTGTACTTCCATAGACCAAGCCTAGATCACAGGGGCAGACAAAGGGAAGGTTATGACATCTAAAGTATTCATTGTTAGTAGTGGTGAAGATCAAGTGAAGATTCGGGACCAGCAGTTGGCGTAATGATTATGTCACTGGACTCCCACATAGTGGACTGTGGTTTGAGTCCTAGACCTGGTGGCTTAAACTCACACTGGGCGCATGTGCACAGGTACCCCAGATCCCGAGAAGAGAATGGAGAAGAAGGAATTGCAGCGTGGTCATCCCCCCTTGAGGGTGATTTCTCGCCTTCTATCTCTGTCTTTCTGTCTTTCTGGTGAGCGCGAGCACCCTATAGCAAAAACCTCTCAAAAATAAATAAATAAATAAATAAAGATTAAGTGAAGATTCTGACATCCTAGTCTGAATTCTTACCTCCTCTATCTTGGTCTGGATTGCCCAAAAAGCAGAACGTGGGCAAATAGAGCAGAGCAAAGAAATTAGCAACACTTCTCTCCTACATATCTGGTGTCAAGCAAAAGAGAAATGAGTCAAGGGAAGAGAAAGAGCACATATAAGAGTGCCTGATTAAACTGGCCATCAAATAGGGTCGAGCATGACTCAAACTCATGAGATTGTCTCCTAACAGGTAAAAAAAGAAACACTTCTCAGTGCTAATGTTCCTGGGAAGGAAAATAGAGGCCTTAATCCTTGGGCGCCCATCTCTTACTGGTCAAATCACATCTCCTGAATTGTGATTTCATTTGCATTTCTGGAATGCTCATGTATAGGCCCTGACAGACCCATGGCATCTCATTATTAAGGCTTAAAAGAGAAATTCAAAGGAGGAAACATGCTGTTCAGAACATCCATGAGAAGAGGCAATCTTGGTATGTACCTAAAAAATCTGGTTGGAGTCACACCAAGTAGATTATAATCAACACAGCTCAGGGAGGGAAAATAGCCAAAGTCCATTGAGACATACAGGTTGAAATGATTTGCGATTACTTTAGAAGCATTTGGTTCAGTAGTCCTCAGACCTGCTGCTGTTCTCCCACAATATCCAACTACTTGAAGCTATATAGTCCTTTTATGGTTGTAAGATGTCTCTTTTTTTCCCCCAAGAATTGAGGCACAGGTCCAACCAGTCACAGGGTATTTTTCAATGACAATATCTTCTTTGAGAAATCTGTCTGTAAGGGCCTGCAGGCAGTGTGGCAGTTAAGGCACTGGATTCCCACATGGCCATGGTTCTGCATGGTTGTGTAGATATGTTGGATACCTAGCATTGTATGATAGACCAGGACCAAAATCCCATCAATTTTCTGACCTCCCCTTTAAATGGAAGACTATGGTGGTATTCAGTTCCTGCATTAACAGTCTCAACTCAAAATCTTTTTCTAACAGTCTTTAAGACACTTATTATTCCTTTTTTCCATTACACAGTGATCTTGGTATTGGCTACAATTCTCTTTTGGACAGGGTTAGAGGAATATGTACCTAATTTATTTGTAGTGGTAATACAGAGTCCATTCTTAAGAACTTTAGATTCTCCTTTAATCAATAACTTCTGGGTTTCTGAACTGACTTGAGTCCAGAATTTTTATAACAACAATTTTCCATTTTGATGACTGTTATCAGTTATCACTTCACAAGCTCTCATTTTATTTATGTATTTCTTCATGTAGATCAAGTGAGGCAATACTCTACTTATAATCTCTCTGGTTTTTCAGAGACTACTTCAAATAGTCACTTAACTCCAGAATTCATTGTGGAGCTAAAACCTTTTCTTTCACTGCATCATTGCAGTTCAGCTTCTTCTTTTGCCCAGTGCTGCTCCCCCAACTTCTAATAAGTGTCATTTCCCAAAATACTTGTCAATAAAACCCACACATACAAGTCTCCTTCGGGGTCTGTTTTCCAAGGAAGTCAACCCAAAGTATCAAGCTTTATATTCTACTGACCAGCTCTAACACTTCTAAGATCTATGACTGTAGTTACTGCTTAGTTTCCACCCTCTACATTTTCATAATTGGGGCTTCCTAATTTAATTAATGATTAAACTTCTTTCTCCTGAAGGAGATACTGATTTCTCTTTATAATCAACCTGGAAACAGTAGGTGGTAGCAAGGCAGCTCCTGAAGAGCACAAGCTACATCTTGGGAGGCATTTGCCTCCATGAAGTCTTTGTACAAGCTCCATGGAGGTAAAATAGCTCTCCTCTGTTAAGAGAGGGGAACTCTTTCTGCTCCTGTTCAGGCAATTATAGAGCCAAGATTCTAAGTTCTATCCACACAAATGTTCTCATCCCAATAATCAAAATCTTGCTCTTTTCCAAATGTAATCCTAAATTAAATAGATCAGATATCTCAAAGCAACGTGTTCAATCTTCTTCCTAGCTCTGTTATATTTACAATGAAATGTTTGGATTAATTTTCAGCAGAAAGTTCAGTATCCATAGATGTCAACGTTTTGTATAAATGAAGCCATTGAGATCCTGTGGATGTCATAGAGTAACTCAGTTTGACACCTGGCTGCTCTAAGACATTACTTATATATTTAGTTATAGGGTGCATGCACTCATGGAGACATGGAGGGGGAAGGGCAGGGAGTGAAAAGGCACTGCCCTCAGATGGCCATGCCACAGTCCTTTCTCTGCCCTTCTCCTCTAGGGATTTTGGGCATACACGTACATATGCCCAGCATGTTTTCCAAGTTGCTGGGCCTGGGATTTAAATCGCACAGTTGGTTATGTGGGATCCAGTGCCTTTACCACTATGCCACCCGCTGGCCCTATATTTCTCTTTACAAACTCCTGACATTGTTAACAAAAGCCAGCTCAGTCTACAGTCCTTATAATTATCATTATTCTCATACCATATGAATATACAGCTACTATATAGCCTAAAGTCTATTCTTCCACTTGCATTTCATCCCAATTAATCTCAAAGTGACGCTTTAGTAATTATAATGTCATGGTATGCCAGAACTTATCATCAACCCTTCTTAATATCCACAAGGACCCCTTTATGGCTATAAAATCAATTAGCAATTCAACTCCAATAATTTTCCTAAGGGTCTGGTTTTTAGGGCCATTTCTTTTATCAACTATCTTGGACTGAGATTCTTAGAAACAGCCTGAAGAAAAGGCTATGCAATAATGTCTTTGTCCTTGAGAGCAAGAATGAGGGCAAAGGAAAGCAAGGCAGAGATGAACTGAAAGGGTTCACTCCCAGGCTGATGACTACATGGTATTAGCTCGATTGCTTGCTTCATCATCTAGGGATAGCTCCCAAGAAGCCTTATGAAATACTATTTCTCAGGACAGGCCATGCATGCAGTTGTGGTGGGGGAGGGAGATAGAAAATTATTATTATTATCCTCTGGCTATTGTCACCTGTTGGTTAAAGACTCACATTCAGGATTATAATTTCTTGCCACTTGCAGATTGCTTAGCGGTAGTTATTTAATACCTCCATGATGTCTTCTGCTTCAGCATCAATAGGGAAGTCTATAGCAAGGGCCAATTATACAATGGATCTATAAGAAAAGACACGGTAATGCCCTGGCTATTTGAATTTTGTCAGAATCCACACAAAAGGTATCCCTGGACATTGAGCAGGACTTGCAACAATTGGCCCAAGGACTCTGGACCAGGAGAAGCAAAGGAGATTTTAAGAGAAATATAAGTGGCATCTGATAAAATTACTAGCTTTATGACCTGCTAGAATTGATTTTGCTCCTTTGACCCAGTTGCTTCCTCTATAATGTGGAAATAAGAATTGTACAATCTACTTAGTAGCTCTGTGAATTATAGGATACTTTGTTTGTAAATAGTTTTCACAGTGCTTGGATCCTACAACAAATATTAACTATTGTTGAAATTTCCACAATGAAAAAATATTACACTCTAAATAAACACATGGCATATCCCTAGTTATTTCTTAACCTTCTAATAAAAACGTTAACATTAAGAGGATCAGAAGAACATTGCCAGAGGAGCCTGGGGTATTTGATGACATGAGGCAATGAGGGTAGTACTTATTTAATATTGAACCTAAATTCAGTTGCTTATTTTATTGAAAAATCGAGATAACCAAATGTTAACATAACCACATGATAGAGTATCTTTTTTTTTTCATTATTTTCACATAAATAGAGCCAACCATGTACATTTTAAAATGCAATTTAGTCACGAGATACTGATACACCGAAATACTTGGAGACTATCAAGATAAAGATACCAGCCCAAGTGTATGTCACCGTATAGATCAGATAGTTTTCCTGTTAGAATAGAATGTGCGTCCTTCCTTCTTCTATCAGGAAGATAGAAGATTTACCATCAGAAACATTTTCCTATTCCTTAGCTAAATTGTATAGAAAAGCTATTAATCCCACCTTGGATCTGGGCTAGGATATAATTTTGGTCTGGCTAATCAGTATACTCGGTTTCCCTTGACTCAGGAAGGGTCCTGTGCCCTTAATCCAGTGAAGATCAATCTCAAGATTTGTTGGAAACAGTACATATGAGGGTTATTTAAAATATAGATAC
Organism: Tupaia belangeri chinensis; assembly: GCF_000334495.1. Lineage (NCBI taxonomy): Eukaryota > Metazoa > Chordata > Mammalia > Scandentia > Tupaiidae > Tupaia > Tupaia belangeri. The sequence goes on from NW_006159787.1 coordinate 3,119,194, forward strand.
GAACTCAAGCTGCTGCAGATATCTTTAGGTTGAAAAGTTCTGTCTGAATGATGCTAATGAAAATACAGAGTCAAATTATGGTAAGAAGGAGGGAGGGTGTATAATATTAAAGTTGATGCTTGGGATCTGGTTTCAACCGTATTTTAATTTCCATTGTTATTAGATCATTCACCTACCCCCACTACTTCTGCTAGTACAATTATAACTGCCACCACTTTCATTTATCTTCTGTCGTGTGCGATCAAATGTTTATTGGCTTATTAGTTGTGTATTTTTGTTCATTAATTATAATAAATGCCCTATAGCAATAGAAATAAGTTTTGCTATGTCATAATGTCCAGGGGGTAGTAGATCTTTCTGCTAATAAACACTGTGCTTAAATCAAGAACATGCATTTCTCTAGTGTTTGTATTTGCAGAATCTGAGCTCTATGAACCAAGTGACAGAAAACTTCTGAACACAACACGATGTAGGCAGTTTGGGGCACAAAGTTTTTAATGAGGAGGAGGAGATGAAAGAGGGTGAAAAAGTGTCATTTCAGTCAGTCATTTTGATTTATGTGCTGGTAAACAATGGTCAGCTTCATATCTTGGTTTTCTATTCATTCTAGTGTCTATTCTATTTACACTATAAAATACTATAACTAGGAGCAGACACCTCATTTTTATTTTTCTGGCAATCTTATATCAATCAAGGTGCAATCAATCTAGTTTCTTTTTTAATATGGTATCTTATTTATTTTATTGCACATACATTTTCCCTCAGAGAATTTTTTTTTTTTTACAGAATATTGTATATTTCAATCCTAAAGACTCATCTCCAACTGACAAAGACTGCATTTGGTTTGCTTTTTAATTGTTCTTAATTCAGATATACACTTTCCATTAATTACCTGTGACAGAATTAGCCTTTAGTACATAAGCTGAATATGTTCAATTGTTTAAATGCCAAAAGTAAAATGGAAATACTGTAACTAAACAGAATATTCTTAATTAAAAAAAAATCATAGCCCCCAGTCTTATATCGTGTATAGCACAACTTTTATTTCGCCTGTTTTGATTTAGGTTCTTTTTCTTAATAGAAAGGATCTGCTTGAACATACCTCCAAAGGCAAGCCCATTGGTGTTTCTACCTGCCATACTCAACGTGGTACAGAGAGAGTATCAAGAAAAAGAAAGAGGGAATATTATAAACTAATATATTGAAGTCTATAGACTTAAGAAAACAGGCATTAGAGTGAGAGAAAGGATTTTCTTTCTATTTTCCTGTTGAACCTATTGTTAGCTAGGCCTGGGAAATTAATGATAGAGTTTGATGTAGTAGAAGTCCCAGGAAGACAAGGAGGAAGAATAAATATCCTACTCACTTTTGATTCTATGAAGAAAAAAGGGAGGAGCATGAAGTCTAGAACAGAATGGCCATGTGCTCTGATGCCCTAGACCTGAAACTGAAAATCCTGAAATGGTTGGAGGAGAGGGTCTGGATTGAATTTGTAGTCATCTCTGTGGGATATCAACTCAGCATTCATTGGGCATGCAGGGAGCAGACTCCTGTGTACTGTCCCCTGTGCAAACGCTGAAGGCCTGGGCATGGAGGGTGGAGCAGTATTGTCAGGCAAAGAGAAGGTCTTGCTTGTGTTATTAAATGCCTTTTAGATCCTGTGTGCCACTGACACAGGTGCGAATCATAGTGTTATGTCACCTCCCTTGGTGGAGGAGGGCAATGTAAACCTATAGTCCTAGCTGCCATTAGACCACTTAGACAATAGGCAAGATGGGAGAAGCAGCAGGAAATAAAAATGGCAATTCAACAGTGATGGATTTTAGACTCTAGAGGAACTAAGAAAGAATAAGAAATCATCTGCTGCAGGAGTCACTTGCTGCTGAAATCACCAGCCATTGCAATAGATTCAAGCAATCCGGCATCTCAGGTAAGACATACCGTAGCATACAAACCAGGACACACTGTAAAGGAGCTGAACAGGACCATTTCCCTAATATCACAGGTCATGTCATAAGCCACACTTCTACTTATCTATACTCAGATGGAATCTTAGAGAATATAAAAGAAAATAGAATTATCCAAGAAGACAGAATTGCTAAGGTTAAAGAAAAATAGTGATTGCTTTGTACTGAGATTAACAAATACAAGTAGCTTTTACTTTCTTCTTCTGTTACGTAGGCATTGGAGGGTGGAAAGAACGATGGAGAGTTACAGAAAAAGTATAGAATCTTTATTTCCTTTATACAGTGAAGGACAATACGAACTGTTCTGCAGCCCCTACAAAACACATTTTTGACTTCTCAGTTTCAGACTACTTTATCTCCTGTCAACTAAATTCTCTCAATCTCTTGTTTGCCGTCCATTTCTAGATATAATCTCCAAATTCAGGTCTAGTTTTGGCACCCAATATAACCTTTCTTTCCTGTTGCTAAGGTCTAGATACCTGGAAATAGCCTTGGGCAGTCGCTGTCACTCCAGTTGCTACATCATACTAGCTCTATCATGATGGAGTTGAATCTTATTTTTACAGATTGCCCTTCCAATCTACTTTCTCAAAACCTTTTTTGTGACTTTTGTTGCTTTCTCCAGTTATTTTCGACCGTATTTCTCATTGCTGGATTCCAAGCCACGTTTAACACTGAGCTGTGTGTCACAGTGTTCAGTCTCCGCTCAGTCAACTTCCCCTCATTATAAAACTGGCATTCTTGAGACTTGTGTGTATATGCTCATCCTAAAATAACTTTCCTGCATCCAAAAAGGCAGATGGAAGATACATAAAACTAACTGAGAAAACGGTTAATTACCAGGAAACACATACAGAGCTGACAACATAGACTTACATACAGGAGTCAATTAACTAATGATTAGGGGCACTCAGAAGGTCTGAGAAGTGCCTCATCTTCTGATCTCTTTTAGGTCAAAAGTAATCATTCCTACCTCCTTGCTCTCACAGCACATTAATTGCACCTCAACCATCATGCGTATTTCCTTATTCCATCTACTACTGCTAGTGTGTTCCTTCTCAACAATCTTATGTTTTATTCATCTTTCC
>NW_006159787.1:3122562-3134131 GCF_000334495.1 Tupaia belangeri chinensis
CCTAGGAAATTTTCTAGGGCACTGCTGTGCAATGATAGATACTGAATACTGTTTGTTTAATTGTATGGTAGTTAATTTATTAATTAAGAGAGAAGAGGGGTGTTTCAGTTTAGGTCTAATATATACAGACATTGTAAGTACAACCTTGATGTATTAAATCACCCAGAGTGATTGGATCAACTATTTGATTCTTGTGCTGATGGAGAAAGGAAGACAAAGAAAAATAAAATGGAAGAAGAAACAAGTAATTACCTAGACATAAAAAGAATACATAGCTGTTTTTATTTTCTGAACCCTCAATGTGGGCCATGTATATACTATGGTCTTTTTTGAGGGGCACACATGGCCAAAAGAGCACCCCTGAAAGTCATAACCTTCTAAGATCTAAGAGTCTTTGAAATGAAGGGTAAGACTGACTTTAAACTTTTACCTCTAAGCAAACAAACATTGTGAGCCTACAATTTTCCAAGGACTAAGAAGGGCACGTTACTTAACTTTTTTCCTCAGGGAGTCATGGCAATCTCTATACCAACTGAAACATCCATATATCTTACCAAAATAATCACTCAAGTATCTACTTGAAAATTTATCTATTTCCATTGCTGTAGTAGTTTTGCAACTGTTTGATTTGTAACCATGAGCTCAGTTGATTCCAAATATTTTCTAACAATTTATCCCTCTGCTCCACATCTTCTCTGGTTCTTTCTAGCTGATCGTCACATTAAGATTCCCTGATCATTCTCTCTCCAAAATTTGTAGTTTTGTCAGATCTTCTTCTTTCTGAGTTTTAATTGACACTGGTAATTGTGCCACTGAAACTGCTTTTTCCATTGTAGAAAATTCTTTACATACTAAACTTCTTCTCCCTTGAAACCAGTGTAACCACATAGCAATGTTAATCAAAATGTCTCCTTTACCATAGTATGACTGTTATACCTCTTCTACAAGGTAACATAGAATATCATCAATTATTATTTTTTGTGTAGATTGTATAGGTTGCCTTATTCTATGATGAATCCAACTGTTGTTTGATGGATTCGTTCATTCCTTTTAAAAGGCAATATACTGCAGGGACCAGCAGTTAGTGTAATGGCTATGTCGCTGGACTCCCATGTAGTCGACCGCGGTTCATGTCCCGGACCCGGTGGCTTAAAACTCACGCTGGGCGTGTGTGTGTGGGTGCGTGCCCAAGATCCCGAGAGGAGAATGGAAGAGAAGGGATTGCAGCATGGCCATCCCCCCTGGGGGGTGATTTCTCTCTTTCTGTCTTTCTGTCTCTTTCTCTCTGGCAAGTGCACAAGCCCTATAGCAAAAACCTCTCCAAAAAAAAAAAAAAAAAAAAAGGTAATATACTGCAAATTAAAATGGCTCCTTAAGCTGTATGGACAGTCCATGGGAGACCTTGCAGCATGAACAAGGGACCCCAGCATGGCTGGGGTACAACTTGGCCTATGTTGAGACAAAGGCTTCTACCAAACAGTCTATAAAATAAAGTCAGATGACTAACTCTGCTATAGGGGTGCAGAGGGTATTGTGATGAGCCACCAGAACCCCTCAAGGCTGAGGGCCTCATTCTCTCTCCTAAAGGCATGAATCCTTCCTCAGAAATTATCCTTGGCTGAAGAGATTCGCCTTCCCCAAGGACATGCTTCTCCTCCAGGGAAAGTCCTCATTCAATTATTTTCTGTGACCTGCCTGCCCTTTCTAAAAAACAAAAAACAACTTTTTATTAGGGTTCTTAAAAATAGATAAATGACATCAAATGATACTTCTCTCTCTTTTCTAGGATGGCGTATTTAAAGTTCTGCCTGCCCTTTTGAAAGTAGAGACATGCATGAATGTCCTCTTTGGCTCCAGACTACCCAATAGCATGGGTTAAGGACTTCGTTCTGACTGTATCTTGGTTTATTTTTTTTACTTGAATCAACATTCTTCTTTCTTTTTTCACACACATTGTTGCTGAAAGAATTTCCAATAAAACTCTTACAAATAAGTCTCAGAGTCACATGGCATCCAACCTGCAATGGTGGTGAATCAAGGAAAGTCCATAAAAATTTTTGAGAATAGTTCAAGTATAGAGCACAGGCACATCCTGGTACTGTGTTTAGGGAGTAATTAGAGCCATGAGGTTTGCTGTTACAGGAGCAGAGAGTATATTTATGCATGATGGGTACACTGAAGCTTGGGGGACGGTGATGCTGTTGGGGGAGGGGCCTAGTATGACTGTTCAAGGTGTGGGAAGATGTATGTTGGGAAGAGCCACAGAAACCTTGCTAAGGACTTTGCTCATATTTCTCAAATTATAACGACATAGAGAAAAGACTGAATATAGACTTATGTACAATAAGGAATCAGTTAGAAAGCTGTTATGGTAGGCCACACTGCAATATTAAAAGCTAAAAGAAGGATAATTATATTAAGACAACTGGGGTGCTGTCTATAGGATTTGATGACTTACTAAGTAAAAGAGGTAAGAAAATGTTAGTACTTAAAATAACTTTAAGAATTCCAGATTGTAAAATTGGAGGGAACCAGTATTTAGCATAATCGCTATGTCGCTGGACTCCCACGTAGTCGACCGCAGTTCGCGTCCCAGATCCGGTGGCTTAAAACTCACGCCGGGTGTGTGTGCGTGCGTGTCCAAGATCTCGAGAGGAGAATGGAGGAGAAGGTATTGCGGCGTGACCATCCCCCCTGGGGGGTGATTTCTTGCTTTCTGTCTCTATGTCTCTCTCTATCTGGCTGGCGAGCGCACGTGCCCTATAGCAAAAAATCTCTCCAAAAAAAAAAAAAATTGGAGAGTCCATTTACGAAAATGACAAATACAAGAAGAAGTAAAATGATTTAGACTGTCTCATTACCTGTTTACTTTCCTATAATCCTCAGAACCCGATGCTAAAAATGTAAGAAAAACAAAATTCAGAGAGTAGTTAAAATAAATCACTAATTTATGCGAAGCCTTAGCACACTGTGTCTGGTTTATAGTAAGCACTTCATTTATTAGTCTGATAGCTAGTTGTATCACCATGATGTCAATTTAGAGATGCATGCCATGCATTACTAATTAGTCAATCTCTCTTTGAGAAGTTTGGAAATGTATTACAAATTTCAGATGATCCTTGACATATTTTGAAAGCTAGCACCCAAGCAAACAAAAATCTCAAAATCAATCTTACATTTTATTTTTAAATCATTGTTACCTATACTCTTTTTCCCAGGGTCTTGGGAAATCAATAGCAAGAAGCAAGCACTTCAGTAAGCAGTAAGTCAAGGACAGCCTCTAATTCTTTGCAAAGTGTCTAGTGCTCTAGAGGCACTCAAACATGAAATGACGTCTTTACTTTTCCTAAGCCTAAAAATATTTTAAGTTTTTAAGTATCCTCATCAAATTTGGGTTGCCAATATGTGATGTTTCCTCTTATTAATAATAGCCAGTTTTCACTGAACAACCCTTGCGTGCAAGGTACTAAATGAAATACTTCATAAACATGACCTTTAATCTTATTGGTTTTCCTGCAAGGTGTTTATTCATGCTTTTGGTTTCCACCTCAGGCTTTGGGATGTTGAATAACTGGCTCAAGGTCATTATAGACCTCAGGGTGCGAGTCAACTTTGGCTTTGGGCTCTATGCCTTTATACCTGACTAACTAAATCATTCCTGAAAATTACCCTGCCGCCGGAAGGTGCAGGACAAACATGAATGATGTCTGTGCTTTTGCTTGCTATTTCACTGGATTGTTTCCAAGTTTCAGAAAAACAACAAAAAGTAAGTAGGTGAGGGTTAAATGTGGCAAAAACTCGGTTCATACAAAAGACATCGTCTACTTAAGGACATGAAGCACACTCAATAATATAACTATTGTAGTTGCATTTCTCTATTGGATAAAACTATGATTTTCATTATCTAGTATATTTTTCAAGCCTTATTTTGCACTGAACCCACACATATTAAAATATGTTTTAGTTTGAGAAGAAATATAGAGACCAAGGAAAGGAGAAAGAAATAATTGGATTTGCTATCAGTGGAACCTAAAAGAAGGCAGAATAAGGCAAGAAAAGAAATCACCGTTAATAAATAAATAATTCACTGTGTGTGTGTGTGTGTGTGTGTGTGTGTGTGTATGTACTTTATTCAAAGTATATAATACTTTTACTTTATTTTTTCCCCAGACTTTTAGTAGTATCCTCTCTCATACTCAAGGGAATGTGTGTTAGATTTAGGATGATTGATTTCAATGTGGCTCCTACCACTGAACCTGTCACTTGGTTGTTAGGAAAAGTGCAGTCACACAGCTTTTCTGTTGAGCCTATCACCTCTCTTCATACAAAAACTGTCTTTCAAGTATGACAATAGTGGCCAGCCTAAGCAGGAAAAGCACCTAAAATGTCAACCTCCAATTCGTGGTAAGTTTATTGAGCTATGCAAATTTTCATGGCTGTGCTGAAAGGCATTGGAGAGGCGATTGACCATTAAAGGTAATGAAACCACAGACTACTGGTTTTGAAAAATATAATGAGTATTTTAAAATATTCATCAAGGTAGCAGGAACAATTTCTAGTGTTATAACATTTAGTAGGGTTAATGTAGTTAACAAGAATTTACCAAATATTCAGAGTAGCTTAGAAGAAAGTATTTGATTGTTCCTAACACAAAGTAAGGACGAGTGGTCAAGGAAATGGCTGTACTAATTCCTCTAAGTCAATCATCATATTCTTGTACTGAAAAATCACATTGTTATTATAAATATGTTGTTATTATAAGCCAATAAAAACAATTCTTCAAGGGTAATAAAAGTAATTTCCATTTATCAATGGAATATCAGTAATTGAACTGCTTTTCTAGATAGATGAAAATCAATAAATATAGAATGAAAGACAGTGGCACATTTTTGCTTTGTATGTTTTCGTTATACACAGCACTCATAACAAAAAATATATTTTAAGGGATCAGCAGTTAGTGTAATGGCTATGTCCCTGGACTCCCACGTAGTTGACCGCGGTTCGCGTCCTGGACCCGGTGACTTAAAACTCACGCTGGGCCGTGTACGTGCGTGCCCAAGATCTTGAGAGGAGAACAGAGGAGAAGGGATTGCGGCGTAGCCATCCCCCCCAGGGGCGTGATTTCTCTCTTTCTGTCTCTCTGTCTCTCTCTGTCTGTCTGGCCCTATAGCAAATAAAAAACCTCTACCCCCCAAAAAATGTATTTTAAAACATTAGCAAAAAAAAAATAAAAAGATAATCACCCGTAACCCATTCTGTTAAACTGTGATTATCATTATCCAGTATATTCTTCAAGACTTATTTTCTACTGAACCCATACATATTAAAATATTTTTATAACTTGAGCAGAAATTAGGTCAACTTGGGGCCCATACAGAAACATTCATTTTTATCAGGTGATCTACATACTTTTATCACTTCCATATGCCACTCATACTTTGTTTATGTTTACATTAAAAAAATTCAACTGCTGGCTACTTTTGACATTAACCATGCTAGCATGAGTTATCTCTTACTTGCATTCAACAATTATTGCGTACCTCCTGGTCACTTATGACAAAACTCAAGAGACAGTCATTGGCTCATGATAGTCATTACTACTGATCTAAAATACAAAATTGAGGTTAGATTTTCTTATAAAAAAAATTTAAAAAAACATAGGAAACAGGATAAAACAGAGAGGATATATTCCATGTACCCCAATATCACTTGAGATAATGTTACTATTGTAACACTCTATTTACAGCTTCACAGACTAAAGTTCAGTTGATTGCTAAAGAGCTCAATGACAGTTGCCTTTCTATTCCATTAGCAAAATGTAAATGCAATACTGAATGTCACTATTGCCCTCTTAAACTCTACTAAGTATGGCTTTAATATTGATTCTTGTACATGTCTTATGTATTCCCCAGTGTTCAGTGCTTTTGATGACAGGTTGTACTACAAATCACTCACATCTTTCATCTTGATCTTTAGATATACATTTTTTATACATTTTTATTATATTGCCTGTCTTCCTATAGTCAGGATTATAAATGCATGTTGCATGTTGGAAAGAGATAGCTTTATTGGAGTAATGCACTGAGAAAAATAGAAAGTACAAAAAAAGAAAAGATTAAGTATAATGTTTATCTTATGTTCTGAATGGCAAGCATGAACAACAATGAGAATAATAGGAAATATACATAACTCTTATTTGAAACATGATCTATTAAGGTGGCTTTAAAGACCATAATACCTTAAAATTGTGTAATAATTGATTTTCAAACTGCTTTTATATACATTGTCTCATATGATCTTCAGAATGACCTTGATCTAGCATATTCCATTGCTAAAAAGAGAAAATATCTGGGTCTTGGTAATATAAGAGAACAGAAGCTTACTCTTCTCATTGTTTGAGTGTCCAAGTTTCGGGAGCCATGTTTGGTGGGTTTTCCAGTTTAGTGGGGTCCCAAATACGTGAAGGCATCACATCATGAGAGAATGGTGTCTCTGTATGTTGATCAGTTTCTGCCTACCTCATTCTCTCTCCTTAAAACCCACCAGGAGTCAGTCGTGGGGACTCTGTCCTAATGATCTTCATTCTGATCTCTTTCTAAGATCCTTACCTTCCATCAGCAAACTAATTAAACAAATTAAGTTTATACCTTCTTCATCCAGTCACAATCAGATTTCAACACATGAATTTGGCAGGGGGAAGGGAGGACATGTAGAAATCATCACGCCCTGCTCTATGGAAAGGATAGTTATTATTTTCTCTATTATACAAAACCAGTCACTACTCGGTAATAAGAAAGATTATGTGATTTGTTCAAGGTGAGGGGCTAATAAGTAGTGGAGTCAAGATATGGAAGAGTGTTCATATTTCTGGTCCTATAATCTTATTTTACACTCCACTAAGGATCTCTTCTATTCATAGTAAATAAATAATTAAAATAATGTTTATGAGCCAAGAAATTTTAACTTGTTCCTCTTTTTATTTCTTCTTTTCTGACGATTCAGATTCTTGTACTCTAATATTCGGTCAGAAAATGTTCTAATATATGTTTGTATTGGAACAGTGTTTCACATTCATGAGAACTCATTCAATGATTTTGAATGAATGAAGAAAATGAATGGGGACCAGCAGTTAGCGTAATGGCTATGTTCCTGAACTCCCATGTAGTCAACCGCAGTTCGAGTACTGGACCCGGTAGATTAAACTCACGCTGGATGTGTGTGTGCATGAGTGCCCAAGATCTCGAGAGGAGAATGGAGGAGAAGAGATTGCACTGTGGCCATTGCCCTGGGGCGTGATTTCTCGCTTTCTGTCTCTCTGTCTCTCTCTGTCTTTCTGGTGAGCACACGTACCCTATAGCAAAAACCTCTCCAAAAATAGGAAAAAAAAAAAAAAGAATAAAAAAATAAATCAAAAAAAAAAATAAATCCAAACTTTTCAATACAGTGCTTGAAGAATTTCTGATACTTGATCATTTTGTGAGCATCCTAAAACTAGTTAATTCATGCTTGCCTTATCACTGTAATTACAATATTTGTTTACATGTAAAATATTATATAATGATTAGCCAGATTATCATTTGACCTTGCATATTTCTGTTTATATTAAATAGTGCACAATATGTATTCGGGGAAAAATAATATGGTCATATTATACTGATGACTAGGAAAATTACCTTTTTCTTCTTGACTTTAATTTCTGTGACTACTTTAGAAACAATATCCATATGTAATATAGGATATTTACACATTTACATTTAAGGAGTATTATATCCATTATTCCAGAAGCTTTGATTTGGAGACTATTAGCATATAGTAGGTCACATACATTATATTAAATGTATCTATTTCTTATATTATTAGAATGCTGTAAAATTCAAATAACATATGACTTCATAGACTACACAAAGGTTTTATCTAATTTTGTATAAAAACAGGTTTTTATGTGTAATATTTCTCAAAATAATATGCTTTATATTTTATATATGCTTTGTATTTATATATGCTTTAATATTTTCAACAATGGGATCATAGATGGCATAATGGTTATGATACTGGACTTCCACGTAGTCCACCACAGTTTAAGTCCTGCATCCAGTGGCTTAAAACTCATGCTGGGCATGTGTGTGCTCATGCCCAAAATCCCGAGAGGAGAATGGAAGAGAAGGGTTTGCGGTGTGGCCATCCCCTAGGGGGTGATTTCTCACTTTTTATCTTGGTGTCTTTCCAGTGAGTTCATGAGTCCTACAGCAAAAATCTCTCTAATATAAAAAAATTTCGGGACCAGCAGTTAGCGTAATGGCTGTGTTGCTGAACTCCCACGTAGTCGATTCACGTTCCGGACCGGGTGGCTTGAAACTCACGGCAGGCGCGTGTGCGTGCCCAAGATCCCGAGAGGAGAATGGAGGAGAAGGGATTGTGGCGTGGCCATCCCCCCTGGGGGGTGATTTCTCACTTTCTGTCTCTCTGTCCCTCCTGTCTGGCCAGCGCACGCGCCCTATAGCGAACACCTCTCACCCCCGCCCCCCCCCAAAAAATATATATATATATAAAAATTTCAACAATCACAACTAGCCTAATAGTTTGAAAGTGTGCTTCATTTTACACATACTCACTCATGGTGGCCTCAAATCATACATTAAGATTTTGTAGGTGGCTTATGTGTGTTAAGATTGTCAAGATGCTCAACAAACTCATTTCATCTTTCCCCATTTATAGAAAGACTGTATTTCTCAACCTCTTTACAACTATTTTGTTAGATTGTGCCATCTAACCAGTTTCTGACTGATGTGATATAGGTAGAAGTTTGTTCTAAGATTAAGCGCAAGGCTTACTTTGGGATCTTCCACAATCTCTTCTACATCACTGATCAAGATGTTGCATTAAAGATAGTGATATGATAAAAATGAGGGGACTTCAAAACATGCATGGAAAATGGAATTAAAATGAGTTTATTACTTTTTTTAAAGTTTTCATTTTATATATTTCCTCCATGAATTAAGAAAGAGAGAGAAAAAAAGATAAAGTGATACCACCTCTAATAAGATCCTGACACTGCCATCTACCCCCAGCTTCAATCAGCTCTGAATCATGGGCATTTGTGTACCCAGCACACTCACTGAAATCCCCAGACACAGGCTTAGAACCTTCTGATGTGGGTAAGTGCCTTAGTCCATTATTGCATTGCTAACAGGAATATTTGACGCTGATGAATTATTTAAAAAATGGGGTTGAAAAACTCATGATTCTGTAGTTGGAAAATCCAGGGGCATCACAACATGGCAGAAGGCAGAACTTCAGCAGTGTGGTCTGTATCCATCTAACTTTCTGTCTGCTGTTCTGACCTCATTCCCTCCAATTACGGACTGGCATAACTCAATCACAGAGGCCCCGCCCTAATGATACCACCATGTGATAGGCTTCACTGTGGGATACCGTGAAAAAATTCAGTTTTCACGGAATATCTGTACAATACAATCTGTAAATTAAGTGCCAATACATTACTGTTCTGGGGGGACATCCACTAAGACCAAACTCCACTAAGACCAAATTCCAAAACACAAAACTTTGCGGGCTAAGTCATGATTCAAACCATGTCAGTCATACTGAGTTACATTTTATTGCTCAAACACCATCCAGCCCCCTCATCCAAGCTCATTGTGGAATAATCAAGTTGTGAATTCCATGCATACTTTTGTTCCTAATATATGTTCTCCATGAACTTTTAAAGAACTCCTGTAGAAACAACCTAGTTTTTTTCAGTCAGTTTTAGAAGAAAATCACCAAGAGAACCTCTACATACATTGAAATGTGAATGGATCCAAAACAAATTTGGGGTAAATCATTGAGTTATATGGTTTAGTGGTTAATTAATCAGAGCTGAGATCTCCTACCTAATAGAGAAATTGGCAACTTAAATTGTTTCTCTAAAATTACAAGAGAAAAAAAGTTGAAGAGCTTGGAAGTCAAGGAGGAGATAAAGAGGTAGCTAAAACTGGAAGGCAGGAAATTCATGAACTGTGTCACACCCTGGCAAACTACCTGATTACCCGTGGGATCTTTGAAAGAAGACTGAGATTATGCTTATAACTCTTATTTTAGCAGTTTTTTGGCTTGTTATTGTTTTAAAGCAATAAGGAACTGTAAGAGAAATTTCATGTAAGGAAGAATTGAAAAGATCATCAACAAAATGAAATATATTGAAAAATCCAACTGTTTATAGATCCTAAATAAGAAATATAACACACACATACACACACACACACACACACAAAGTACATATATTTTGTATAAACCTGCTCAAGTTTTTCAGGTGGAAAAAGTGGCCCAGGGAAAATGTCCGAATAAAATATAGTCCTCCCATTTGAGCCTGAGAGCTTCAAAGATAGCCACCATTAAATTAAATGAGACAGATTTGATGGTGAGAAATAGAAAAATAGAAGTGGATTTGAAAAATAGGTCTATTAAAGAACTTTTAAGTGTGGAAGAAACCAGAAGCAATTATATCTGATCTGGCACCTAGTAATTTTTGAAAAGAAGCTGACCACACTTCCCCCCCAAAAAAATGAAGACTTTAAAACTTAAAACAATTCTTAAGAGTTTAGACTTTATGAGCAGTTGGAACATTTCAAAATTTCTTCAGCTCTCCAGGAATATATGCTCATCTTAAAAAAAAAAAAAAATTAGAGAGATTTTTGCTATAGGGCACATGTGCTCACCAGAGAGACAGAGAGAGACAGACAGACAGAAAGTGAGAAATCACCCCGCCATGGGGGATGGCTATGCCACAATACCTTCTCCTCCATTCTCTTGGAATCTTGGGCATGCACTCACATGTGCCTGGTGTGAGTTTTAAGCACCAGGGTATAGAACTTGAACCACAGTCTGGAACTCAAACTGCAGTCGACCGCATGGGAGTCCAACAAAGTAACCATTACGCCATCTGCTGATCCCTGCATGCTCCTCTGAAAGCACTTTACATAGAGAGGAAATGAATAATGACCTAGAATGTTTCTTGCAGAATGTGGAGTTAGGCCAAGGAAAACCATGGATAATTCCTCCTCTGCAGCATAACCAGAAGCTACGAAAAAAGTCAAAGAACTCCTGATACTTTTAGGGTATAGGAATTTCACAAAATCAGATCACTAGTGTATCAGAATTATTAGAAACAATGACTAAAAAAATCTCATTTTCTTTTCCAAATGAAAGTATTTATTCTGGGTATCCAATCTCTACTCCACACATTGAATACAAGTGTATGTGTTTGCAGCTGGATAACTTCTGGTCAAGAGGAATCACTATTTATTTTCCTAGGACAATATATGGGTCATAACACCCCATAGATGGAGCTACCTATGACTTAAAGTTCATGAACTTTGAGCTGGAAGCAGTAACTGAATGGGATTCCATGTTGTTCTGTTAGAGAGAAAGTATCTTTTATGTGTAGGAGAAAAGTGAAACAGTTATTTGGTTAACATAAAGGAAGATTATTCCAATGATTGTGGTTAGTTTACCTATTAGATTAAGGGCATGTAAAGACGTGTTTGATGTGGGTAACGTGATGTACACTCTT
>NW_006159787.1:3134162-3161021 GCF_000334495.1 Tupaia belangeri chinensis
TCTTTCTAAGCCTAGCCATGCTAATCCTTGTGCAATCTTTCACATTGTCTCATTTTTGTGACAACCAGAAAGGCCACAGAGAAAATGTTGACATAAGATGCTACGAACCTGGTTCATTCCATTACTGCTTGGAGGGTAGTCACCAAGTAAAGCTCTGATCTAAACTACACACTAAATTGTATTACATAAATCTGCTATGATTTGGGAATCTATTTATTACCTGAGCTTAGGATAGCCTGTCTTATCTAATATGCTCATTCAGGTAACAGAAACAGCAGGAGTTCATAGTTGTGTGTGTGTGTGTGTGTATGTGTGTGTGTGTGCATGTGTTTGTGTAAAGCATTTAACAGACTTCCTGGTATATAGTAAGAATAAGCAATTTATATTCAATGGGTGTTTGTGTAATGGATCTTTGATAGGATGGAGGTAGGATAAATAATATATTACAGAAAAGAAAACTAAGCTCACACATATGCAGCATATTTAATTATTGCTCCCGATTCTTCACTTCCCTGTACAGCAGGGTTACACATGATGACGTGTGCCTGGTTGTTCATAGTGCCTCTGAGATCAGAATGTAGTTACCTATATTGTTGGTCTAGGGCTTGCTATGTGAATGGCTTTAGCCAATGGCAATCCTTCATAAGACACAATGTGTTAGTTTCCAGCTGAGGAGTTCAGAAGCAACCAGATTTCACTTGCTCTTGTGTTTTTTTCAGGCCGTGGAAATAGTGCACCCAACAGAGCAGCTTGTCTCAGAAGGAACCCACCTGCAGCTTTGAGGGAGCCCAGGCCAGGTGAATCCTTATAATATTGCCAAGGTCGGTGAAATTCCAGGCACTTACAGACTTGTGAGCTATTAAACAACTTGCAGTAGGCAAGAGAGATTTCCAGGTTGTTTGCTACACAGCAAAACCTTACTACTCAATGAATTAAGTAGCTGAAAATTAAATTCAGTCTTCTGACTTTCGAGTCAATGCTTTATCACTACACAGTGGAAAAGATTCATCTGGAACTTAAGTAGTAATTGTTCCATTTGAACCCTAATAAATTTGGGATATATCTTTAGTCTTTATTTTACTTTCATTTGTTGATATTTATTTTGCTCTGCATAAATATTATTTAAAAGGAATTTTAACTTAAATGCTATTTTTCTCTTTTTTGAAAATACATAACTCTAATAGATTTTGTTAATGCCTCTCAGATCCTCTATAGCAATTAAGAAATAACATTCACTAGAATTTACACAATATAACTATACAATTATTTTTCCATCTTCAATATGCAGTATGAGCGAATATGAATCTGTATGCTAAAAGGTTTTTTAGATTATTTCCATATATTTAATAACAAACTGTTTAATAGCAAAGCCAAGGAGTTTCATAATTACTTGTGTTTATTTTTAGTACATCCACCACTAACTAGATATTAGAAAAAATGTTTTAAAAACTTATCCCATTGAGTATTGTTATTAATGTTGAGCTGTAATCTTTGTGATAACCCTTCTTTTTCTTTGTGTTTCACTGTTTATTTTACAATAAATCTTTTAAAATACAAATCCCATTTTCTCTTCCACTGTGAGCTAGATTTAAGACCACTTCCCTGAAGTGACCCTTACTTCTTTTGATTCAGTCAAAAAATGATAGTCTTGACAGGAAGAATGAATTTACTTCTCCATTAAAATTACTGACAAGGGAACCAGCAGTTAGCGTAATGGCTATGTCGCTGGACTCCCACGTAGTCGACCGCGGTTCGTGTCCCGGACCCGGTGGCTTAAAACTCACGCCGGGCGCGTGTGCGTGCGTGCCCAAGATCCCGAGAGGAGAATGGAGGAGAAGGGATTGCGGCGTGACCATCCCCCCTGGGGGGTGATTTCTCGCTTTCTGTCTCTATGTCTCTCTCTGTCTGTCTGGCGAGCGCACGCGCCCTACAGTGAAAATCTCTCCCCCCCAAAAAAAAAAAAAATTACTGACAAAATTCAGAGATAAGAACTATACTGCATATACATTTAAACATAAACCCTGTGGTGTTAAACTTTATTATTTAAATACTTCAGCTCAAACTAGGAGAGACTACATACTAAATTGCATATACACCATAAATTGGTATGGCATAGATATTATATAGATACAGAACAAAATATTGCAGGAAGTGTTGGATATATTCTAAATATCTCTGAAATTATCAATAATTATTTTACTTATTCCATTTTGCTATGATGTGTTTACTAATTGCTTATTAATAATTAAGAAAATAGGAGACTATTTATCAAAACAAGATAGAATACATGAAATAGTAATATTGTAACATTAATAAGGTTTTTTTTCCCCTACATTTTCAATTTTAAAGGCTTTTTAAGGCAAGTACAGGTGTAACCTGGTAATGGTAACACATAAAACATCTAGAAGAAAATATGTGTCTTATGAGAAAAAAAGTCTTCAATCTTTCCACCTTTGTCTTCATAATGCTATACTTAAGTTACCTTAAAAGTCAGTGGAGAGTTTCATTGTTTGGACTTATGAAAATGAATATCAGACAATGGTTTCAAGTTTATTCATCAAGGGAACTTCTCATAATTTTACAAGTTTCCCACTTAGAAATCTTTTTCTTTTGAATTTGTGCTGGTGAGTTAGCATGATTTTATTCATTCTGAAATGGTACAGAAATCTCTGATGTTATCTCCTAGAATACTGGAGACTGTTCTCAAATTATTGCATTTTAAGTTCAAGTTAAAAATGAATAGTCTCAAAAGCAGTTCAACCACAAAGGAAGTAACAGAAAATAGGATAATATGATCCCAAAGTTTAACCCTGACCTGATTTTACTAATACCTGGCAGCTTATGCTGCAAAGTTTTTGTGGCCAAGTGCTTTATAATACTTTATATACCTTGGTACAGGTTTTTCTGTGCTGGCACTGCTGATATTTGGTATTGCACACTCTTTGTAAGGAAAGTCGTCTTCTCCATCGTAGGATATTTAACAATGTACCTGGCCTCTACCCATACAGATGTCCGATTCAATGCACATAAAGATTCCTGGAGTAGGGTACTTCCGTCTTGCAGCAGACTACCTCTCATATGATGCTTTAGATTTTCTTTCAGCAGGACATTCTGACATGCTATCAGGTCAGCAGCAGCTGGGTGATGCATTATGTATTACAACCTGTGGATCCTATGGTCAGATACTGTTTGGGGATTACACACCTGTGAATAAGGCATTTTGTAAGCACTTGGATTAAGGTGCTGACTAAGGCCAAGGAAGAAGGGAAAACACTCATTCAAAATAGTGCCTATCCCTCTGAAAGCAAACCATATAACCATCATAATTACAAGAACTCATTAGATTCAACTTGGAATTAAGTGGTCATTGGGTCCACTCAAAGAATAATATCATGTTGTAGGTTAAGTATTGGACCTTTTTACTTGCATTTTGGACATTCATAGGTACTGGTAATTATAGTTTAACTCAACTAAGAATTCATATTTTTTTTTCAGATTTTTGCCACAGGGCACATGTGCTCACTGGAGAGACAGAGAGAGGAAACCTGAGAAATCACTGCCTAGGGTGGATGGCCATACCACAACTCTGTCTCCTCAATTCAGCAAGATTTGAGGCATGTATCCAGCATGTTTTTCAAACTCCTGGTCCAAGGACTTGAACTTCGGAATCAGCTCTGTGAGATCCAGTGCCTTAACTACCAGCTCACCTGCTGGCCCAGGAGTCCTTGATTTTGGATATGAGCATACATAGCTCTTTTTCTTGTCATCATAGTTTTGTCTTTTATATAACCATTATAATTGTATTATGGCAGCTGCTGCCATTTATGCATCAAGTAACATTAACTGACAACTAGCCTATCCATATTATAACCTCAGGTCAATTTTTCTTTAACATAAATTAGATTTCCAAGTGTTTGAGTCTCGTGATTATCTTTCAAGCTTGAACTTTAGACTGTAATGAAACCACCATTCCTTTTCAACTGGCTTGCACATAACATACTAACCCATACATAAAACATACTCGGGCTTTTTTCCTCCTCTTGGAACTGTGTATCCATGATTCCCTCCATGGTCATATGCATGAGCTGAAGGAGAGGCATTGATGCCATTGTAATGAGAGGTATGGGCTACTTGCTCATGCAGCTTCCAGCACTTTTTGACTGTGTCCCTGGTCACAGATACACTTTTTCTACATTACAAATTATTTCTTCTGAGTTCACTAAACGTTGTGACTTGGTACCTCTCAGTACCAAGCCCATATTACAGCTAGCCAGAACTTCTGACTCCACCAGTTCTTGGTAGCACTGAGGGATTACAACTTCTTTACTGAAGATAGTACACCTTTGACACCGGGGCTTGCCATCATCAACACATGGTATCTTTTTTCAACGTCCATGTTTCAACTCCACAGGCTCTATTAAATGGTATGGCTCTAAATGAAGCTGCTTACATTGCAGCCTGGAAGCCACTGCAAAACTGTGCCTTACTCTAAGCTAGAAGCTTTCCTGTCTTCCTGTGTGTGAACTGAAACAGTATTCATAGACAATGTGTCTTCTTCAGAATCTGAGGAGGCCTGGTAGGAATTATGCTTTCTTATTTATAGTAGGAATGAATAAAAGATGTAGCAATTTATCTCTTAATTTTCAGGGCACATCCCTGGCATGCCTCTGACCACTGGACCATAATACACTTTATTGTAATGACAGGCTCTTTAATCATTGCAAAGATTATCTTCTAGGCTCTGGAATATACATGCTCAACTAAGACCTTTAAAATAGAATCGATTTCTTACTTTTTTCTTATGATCAACACAATACTATTTTTTAAAGAATTATTTTATTTGACATTATTGATTTATTTTAATTTGACCAGAGTGGGCAGAGAAAAAGAGAGAAAGCAAGAAAGAAAGCCATCAGATCCAGGACTCAAACTGCAATTAACCATGTAAGAATCCAGTGTCCTTAACCACCATGCCACCTGCCAGACCCTCAACACAATACTATTGATGCAACGGATCAATGTGTAATTCCGTAGACTATCTAGACAGTTCAGATCTCTTTTTACTATGGCAGGAGACAGAGCTAATATTGTTCTAGAATGATTGTAAATGAATCTTCTTGCTTGATCCAAGGGAATGAGAATTGCTTCTGATCCTCTTTCCTAACTGACTAGCAAAACTTTTTTTATTAAATCAGTGGCTGCATATCATTTACTTGAGGTTGACTAGTCTGCTTTACTAAAGATATTACATCTGGTGGAGCAGCTGCAATTAGAGTTCTGTTTAGTTAAGTCTATATATAGTGGTCTATATTCTCTGGGATTTCAGATCTATATTCTACTTGGGCTAGACTGGTAAATTAAAGTAAGGCATGGTGGGAAACACTGTCCCTGCATCCTGTAGATCAATGAATGTGGTAATTATTTCTGCCATTGATTTTTATGGTTTTATGGTTTGTATGTTTCTTTTTCTGTATTAGCTAGAGGAACATGTGTGGTTTTAGATGCTTCCATGTAACTTCCCCTAATATGATTGCCCTTTCCCCCGTCTTAGTTTGCTACCATATTGCTAACATAAACATCTGACTGAGTAATTGATAAATAAATAAATGCTTATTCAACTCATGGTTTGGAGGTCCAAGGTTCAGGTGCCAACTTCTGGGGAGGCTACAGTATGGTAGGGGGCAAGATTTTGATCAGAGAGGTTATCCATCAGTTTCTCCCTGCTATGGCCTTCTGTAACCCCTATCAATCTACCAGGACTTGGGCATAGTAGTTAAGGTGCTGGACTTGCACATGGCAGATCATGGTTCCAGTCCCAGACCTGGCGGCTTGGGAATCATGCCAGATATGTGTTTGCGTGTGCTCAAAATCCCGAGGACAATGGAGGAGAAGGGAAGGCATGAGCATCCTCCCAGAGGATGATTTCTCACTTTTCCTCTCTCTGACTCTCTCTGTGTCTCTCTCTGACAAGTGGACATACCCTGTGGCAAAAATATAAATAAATAAATAAATAAATAAATAAATAAATAAATAAAAACCTACCGGGACTCAATCGTAGGGACTCCACCATAATGATCTTACCATACCCGAAGGCCCTACACTAGGACACCATGAAGGGACTAAATTTTCACTTAACACCTTTATGATTCAACCAAATCCCAACGCATAAATCTTGGAGGAAAACATTATTCTTCCTGTAACACCCTCATATGGGAAAGGCCAAACAAGTATTGTTCCACCTATAAGGGTCTCAGTGCTGAATGGATATTCAAATAGCAAGAAAACTTTCACCAGATGGGTGTTATGAACTCAGTGGGTCCATTTTAAGTTAGACTATGTTCTGGACTCTAATACCTAAACTCGTAAGATTCCACATTAACAAAGGAGCCATATGGCCATGTCAGTTCTGAAGGTACTAATGTCATTTTAAACCCCCTGTTTCAATCTTTGGAAAAGTCTGTATTTTCCTCTTTTCCCAGTGCATGGTAAGTGGCCCATCTGTCAACAGCCCAAGTAAACGGTCTCTGGGAAAAATCTAATGGAAAACATTACAGTGTATCATTGCCAAGGTGTCCTAGGGTACTTCAGCACTGTGACCCAGTGGTTAATAATTTCTCTGTCTGAAATTGCTATATAATGGGTTGTCGGAAAAGTCATGACATATTTTAGCATAGAAATACAGAAAAATATATCATGACTTATCCAACAACCCCATACAATGTCTCCTTCTCTAAGCATTTAAATTCTGTCCTCTGCATCTGACATGGCAATTCAGACCTTCTATATCCGAGCAGGTTATGCTGTGACTTAATTGTGTATTTAGGATCAGAGATCAGGAGAGTAGGAAATAGCAACAGCATCTGAGGCACAATGGCTTCTCTGGGATTATATATATAGATGGCATAATGGCTACGTTGCTGAATTCCCATGTAGTTGACCGAAGTTCGAATCCCAGACCCAGTACCTTAAATTCACGCTAGGTGGGTGTGTGCGCGTGTCCAAAATCCTGAGAAAAGAATGGAGGAGAAGGGATTGCGGCGTGGCCATATCCCCGGGTGGTGATTTTTCGCTTTCTGTCTCTCTGTCTCTCTCTGTCTTTCTGGCAAGTGCACACACCCTATAGCAAGAAACTCTCCAAAAATAAATAAATAAATAGAAATTTTTAAAAATAAAATAAATAAATAAAACTTCTTACAACTAGAGTCCTATCTTTGGCATACCATTTCACCTGTCACAGAACAATCAACAAGCTTTGAATTTCAGCAACCTCTTTTTCAAATCCATTGCTTGATCTTAAATTTTTCTCATCAGCCAGAACAAGAGGAAAGAAAAGGGTTTCTTTGTGTTTTACTGAAGAGACTCTCTGGCTCTCACAGTTAGTTTTAAACTGTTTAATTACCGTAACATTTAATTCCTAGTCTGTTTCAGGCACCTGAGCAAATACTGTCCAAGTCCTTTGTTCTGACGTTTACATTCTCCCATATGTTTGAGATGCCTGCGTTAATGGCACTGCACTCACATCTACTCTGATGCCGTCCCATCCCATCGTGGCTGAAAACATTAAGGACTGGACTGACACCACGTTTCGGGAATTACTTCTAGAGACAGCTGACTGGTAAGTGAATGACTCTGGCAAAACCTCAGCCCTACACCAGCTTTCTCAGAGCACTCCTGGTACAACTGCTAATACTTGACTATTCCGGGAAACAGCTATTAAGCTTCAATTGAGGAAGAAGGATGATTTTGAAGAATGATCACCAGTGGGGAAGAAGTGTTACAAGTAGAATAGGGCAGGGCAAACTGTTAGACCAAGCCACGAATCTGGCACACCTCTGCCAGCTATCTGGTGAGCTTCAGAGCAGACCATTCGTTCACGCTATCCAGCAGCACCTTGCTTAGTTTTTAGATCCCTGAGAGAATGGAATCCCAGATTGAATGCTGAAGGACTCTGAAGGCACTAAGAACTAGAAGCTGTCAACTAAGTATACTTATTTAACTGGGAAGCTAGACCTTCCTGGATGGGGAATCTGAGTGGTGCATTCCATGTCTATGTACCATCAAAGTAAGAATGTTCAACTTTCTGAACTAGTCAAGTTAATACTGTGGATGAGATTGGAATGAGGCAAACTATTCTGTATAATAAAATTGGGAAACTTTTTCATTATTTTGTTGTTAATGGCAAGCAAGGGAAAAGGAAAAAAAAGAAAACAGGAGTAGAGAGAGGGATGCAGTGGTCTAAACTTACACAGAAAAGCAATAATAGCTAATACTTAATATTTAATTAAAAAAATTTTTTTTGTTATTTTTATTGCCAGAGAGTGCAAGCACTCACCAGAAGACATAGAGAAAAAGAAAGAGAAAACATCCCTTAAAGGGATGTTACCTTGCCACAGTTCCTTTTCTTTGCGTTCTCCATCTTGTATGGATTTTGGTTGCGCTCATACATGCGTCTGGAATGATTTTCAAGCTGTTGGACCAGAAATTCAAACCACGGTTGGCCATGTGGGATCTGATTCCCTTATCTCCTACACTACAGGGATGGCCCTTCTAATTGTTCAAGAGTGCTTTATCATTAACTTTCTTTATTCTCTTGAAATCTTAAGTGAAGGTTTTGTTATAAAATAAGGATTGGTCCTTTATATTGGTTGAAATCAAGTGAAATATCTTTGATTCTACACATAGGGAGATACAGTATAGACCAAGGAAACCACGAATAGATGGAAAGATTATCCATAACCTAATGCCTTCCACAGATAGCCCTGGCATGCATCCATCTTTCAGTGTAGATACATGCTATGTTTTCCTATAACATATCTGGTAGAGTATTATAAAATTGTCATGTATCAAATCACACAGTCTGGAAGTAGCAAAGCCAAGATTTAAATCTGTATCCATGGACTGCAACCCATTCAGACTCATAAGAAGTATTTAAATACTTATGGGTTTTATATATATATATATATATATACACATACACACACACACACACACACACACGTACACAAATATATAATATATATACAATATATATATATATATATATATATATATATAGAAATATACATATATATATATATATACACACACACACACGCACACACACACACATATTTTTGGTATATATATATGGTGTATATATATGTGTGTGTGTGTATATATATGTGTGCGTATGTATATATACCATAAACAAAACACTGGGATCATGATGCACTTAGCTTTGTTTTTTATTCATCCTATATATTCAATCTATTGATATGAGGGATCTTTCTAGGAAGTTTTCCTAATTTTCCTTTCAATGGATTCCTGCTTGCCACACCTGATTTCCAGAGCCACAATGACTCAATTTCAAATTTCTGGCACAAGCAAGGTACATTTCCTCTTTGAATTCCAACTGTACATATTTCTAAAACACAACTATTAGCTTTTTATTTAATGTTTAAATAACAGAGGGTCAAAGGGTCCTCATGGTTTAATTGTAAATTTTCACACATTTTTGGTGTTTAATAGATGTCAGAAACTGTGTTGGTTATTGAGGTAAAATGATACATAAAGGCATGGTCTTTGCTCCTGAAAATACCTTGCAGTTGGAGGCACGGTAGAACATGGAGTGGCATTGGTCATATGGAAAGCAAGCTCTGTGATAATTACATCAGTTCTGGACACTTCCACACAGCTTTTGGATTGAGGTTATTTGCTATGCTTCCTTCCTCAGATTTGTTTAGCCATCACTCAGCACAAATTCTCTGTCCCTGTTAGAACAATATTTTAATTTGGCCCTCATATACAAAGCTCGTGTTCACCTCTTTAACTTTGTTCATTCTTCTTTCTGAGAAAGGTTTCAATAATTCATGCCTGCCTATCTACAATATATTCTTTTCTCATCTTTTAAAAAGTAAGTACAAAGCCAAGGTGTTCTTTCCAATGCACAGTTTTAGCAGATAATCAAAGTCTACACAGTTTGCTTCCTTCTATAAATCCTTTCCTCACATAACTCATTACACCTTCCTCTTAGAATTTATCTCCACTCATCATTGAATTTAGCATGATAATAGCATCTTTAAAATCAGCTCTTTTCAGTCATGAAGGATTTGTTCCATCTGAGGCAACACAATTAAATAGGGCCTAATTCTTATTCTTCCTATTATAAAAAAGAAGGAATTGATGGGCAGTTTAGCATTATCATGAAATAACTATTTTGAGGACTTCTATCCTATGCCTCAGCAAGTGTTTTATGTATTGTAGGTATAGTGGTGAATGAGGCAAAAAGGGTTCTTGTCATCATGAGGCTTATAATCTAGTAATACAAGTACATTAAAAACAAATGAGTAAATAAATAATAAAAACCATGCAAACTTTGAGTAATGGAAATAATAAAATAAAAACAAAGGATATATGACAGAGAGTGCCTAGAAGTATGTATCAATAGCTTACTTAGGAGATTCTGAAAATGCTCATCAGAGGAGTTACTTAGATTGCTATTGTCAATGCTCTCTCAGGTGAGAAGAAACCCATCATATGGCAAGAATGGGCAGGTGCATTTCAGGCAGAGGAAAGGCTAACATGGAAGCCAATGACATCAGAGCATGGTGAACAAGCAGGAAGTTGTATAAGACAAAGAGTGGAAAGAGACTGTGTTTGCTAGAGAATAGTTTAGATCTGTTTGAACTTACTTTTCATTGATTCTCTTATACCAAATGCTTTTTACTCCCTAGTGGAGTATGGGAACTGCTGGTTCTTGGTGTTTTGTTGCTTTATATGCATATCAAAAATTAGGCTTATAATTATTAAGTAATGTCTTATGAAAGTTATGTCCAATCTTCCCAAAATGGCTTTCCAGGTTAGTACTCTTTTTCGCAAGTATTGAAAATAAAGGGTTAAGGGCCAGGAGGGGTATAGTGGGTAAGGTGCTGAACTCCCACATGGTGGACTGAGGTTCAAGTCCCAGACCTGATGGCTTGAAATTCACGCCAATGTGAGTGCGTACGTGCCTTAAATCTCAGGAGGACAATGGAGAAGAAGAGATTGAAGTGTAGCTATACCTCCTGGGGGCTGATTTCTCATTTTCTGTCTGTCTTTGTCTTTCTGGTGAACACATGTGCCCTGTAGCAAAAAGCTCTCTAAAAAAAAAATAAATAAATGCAGTGCTAACCCTACAGGGGGCATTTTTCTTGAGAGCAAACCAATTCTCGAGATAAGTTGTTGGTACAAATTTGAAATATTTCAAAGCTTGAAAAATTGTGAAAAGCTAAACTACTGATTTAATAGAATAGAAAAATGCAATAAACCTGTTTGCTATAGTTCTGTCCCTGATGTGTTCAGTTGACCTAGAATTGAAAGACTATCTTCTGAGTAATCTTTTTTTTTTCTTCCAGGTTTAATTAAATTAATCTATTCCCTGGAGTTCTTAATTCTTTTATTAAGAATTAAAACTCTCAGGTAATGGGGAATTTGCCATTTGCTGGGGTAGTTTAATTAATGCAACAATTCTAATAGTAGATAATATTTATTATATAGTGTAACCCAAATATTTTGCTATATATCCTACATGTGTTTTTCAACTTTAAGCCTTTCAAAGCTCTGTGAGAGAGGTATATGATTATCAAGATTCATAATTTTAAAAATTTAAAGTAATTTGCTTCAGGTCACAAAATTACCAAATGTCAGAAATGAAATTTGAATCAAGGCAGCTTAATTCTTGAATTTAAAGTTAATTACTATTCTGTCAAATCAAACAGAACCAAACTAAACCAAACCACCAAACAAAAGTTGTTTTGAAATCTGAAATATGCATATTTTCAATTTTCATTAATTATGTTAGATAATTATAAATACACCACATCTCTATGCCATATTTTAACAGTAAAAGACACATTTGCAGCATTAAATCAAGACAGGGTATTAAATAATAGGTTATGTGATTTTCAAGGAAGTACAATGACAGACCAGCAGGTGGTGTGGCAATTAAGGTGGCAGACTTCCACATGACTGACCATGCTTTGAGTCTTGGACCCAGAGGCTGCTTATTCATTTTATCTTTCTCTCTCACTCTCTCTCTGTGTCTCACTGCTGAGTGTATATGCCTAATAGCAAATTTTAAAATGATAATATTAAATTAAATTAAATAAGTAATTCTTTAAAAAAATGAAGTACAGTGAGTATAAATTGGAGATATTAATATAGTTTTATAAATAGAGAATATAGTAAGAAGCATTTATAGTTCTAGTTCTTTAATACATTTCTTTTTATGATGTCAGGATTTCTTTATCAATACTCTATCAGCTTCTACATGTACCATAAAGAAATAAGATGGTGGGGCTGGCAGGTGGTGTGGTGGTTAAGGGTGCTAGACTCCCACACAGATGACTGCAGTTCAAGTCCTGGACCCAGTGGCTTGCTTTCCCATTTTCTCTCTGTCCCTCTTTTGCCAAAATTTAGAAATAAATAAATAAAGTTCAATAAAAATTCTTTAAAAAAATAAAAGAAATAAGATGACGTCTTCTCCAATATCTAAAAATGTATTAATTTTAGAAATCATGACATGTATTTTGCATATCTTTTTAAATGTCTACAAATGCATTAGTTAATTCTATAGATCCTGTATGTTTTGTGCATTCATAGTGACAGGGAGCACAAATAAGAATGAGGCTTTATAAGAAACTTGTTATTGTGCACAGGAGGTTTTCAGCCTTCAGAGAATTATGTATTTCCTTCCCTCACCACACAGTTAGGGGTTAATTATTCCAGAATGATTTTCTGATACAGAAATTAAAAAAAAATACATACATTTTACTTTAAATGCTGGAGGACATTTCAACCACAGAAGAAGAATCACGAAATAAGTTAAAATGTAAAAATAGATTATTTTTAACATTGTATATAAAGTCAATAGATTTGGGGCCCTTTTGCTCTTTTTTTTTTTTTTTTCACCATTTTGAGTTTTCTTATCTTTTGAATCTTACTTTTAAAGTTTTGATTTGTATATCTATCGTATGGGCTGGTGATAGGTGATGCTGTCTGTATTATTTTGCCTTTTGCCTGTGTATTTTCTAGCTTCTATTCTTTTCAGTAGAGGTCTGAGCTTCAAGGGCCAGATTGTGATATAAAAATGTGATTGGCAGGAAGATACAGGTGCATGTGCTGCACCAGCAATGGGGACTTGGCCATCAGGAAAGACATGCTAAAGCTACCACTACCCAGATTCTCAAGCTTGCCAGGGTGAGGGGAGGTCAGTGGAATATTTACAAGGATCTTACTTATAAATGTTTTAACTCCTTATTTGTATAATTTTGGTTAATAACCTATTTTTTTTTTAAGTCTGTGCCAGGGCCCGCAGGTGGCATGGTGGTTGAGGCACTGGACTGCCACAGGACAAACCACGGTTTGAGTCTTGGACCTGGCAGCTTACTTTCTCACTTTCCCTCTCTCTCTGTCTCTCTCTCTCTGGTGAGGGCATGCACCACGTAGCAAATTTTAAAAATAGTAATGGTAATAAGTCAAATTAAATAAGTAATTCTAAAAAGAAAAGACTGTGCCAAACAAAACATGCACAAGCTATTCTTTAAAATGACAAAGTATAGTAGAACTGACTTTGATTTGAACTCTAAAATTTGCTAACAGAGTGACTAACGGCCAGTTGCTTCTGTAATCTGAGCTTCTAATTTTCTCACATGTAAAATAAAGATAATATTCTATTACATGGTAGTTTTGAATGTTACAAAATATAATGTATATGAAAATTCTAGGCCCATTTACTGAAATATAGAAAGATTTAAGAACATTTTAATTAACTCCCTTTTATGCCTTTTTTTCCCTGTTGTCACATTTTTATCTGCCTAAATGTGTATCATTTACATATTTACTCTCTGTATTGTCCCCAACTCGCCTTCCTCTTCAATTTTGTGTAGCCTTTATTACAGGATGTTGTTATTATTTTATGATTGATTATCTCATTAAATAAATCCTCACTTTAAAAAGATGTGGTTTTCTCTTTCCTTTGCTGATAGTCTCATTTCAAAATTGTAAACAAATGAAACAAACACGAGGAGGGTCTGTATTCTATGCTGTAACAATACAAAAGCCACAAATCCTTGCTGAAAAATGCAGTATCTTAATTTACATCTGAAGAATGGAACTATGTAAATTAAAATGTTATTAATAAAACGTCAATTATAGGTTTTGAGGCCCCTTTGAAAGACTGCCCTATTACAATTTGCAGGAATGAATCTAAGGACAGTCATCTAACAGCAATGGGAATAATTCAGTATTTCTCTCTTTGTTCTATTTACATTTCACTGCACCTTTTCTCACTCCTAACAGCAATCATCACCTAGTCTTTCTCCTACTAGATCCCTCTAGATCCATTATTTTCTTTGTAATTGCCAACTTTTCCTTTGTTACCTAGATTATAATGATTGCATTTTTCTACTTGAGTCAATTTTCCCATCACTGTAAACATGAATGTTAATGTTTGGCATAACCTGTGGGTTCTCCTGTATTTTGTAATATCTAATGTTCTTATATGGGGCACAGTGTTCTGTTTGTAATATTTTGATGATTAAGATAATTATTTAATATTTTACAAATTTTCTTTTTTTTTTTTTGGAGAGGTTTTTGCTATAGGGTATATGCACTCGCCAGAAAGACAGAGAGAGACAGAGAGATAGAAAGGGAGAACTCACATCCCAGGGGAGATGGCCATGCCACAATCCCTTTTCCTCCATTCTCCTCTCCGGATCCTGGGCATGCATGCACACCCGCCTGGCATGAGTTTAAGCCACCAGGTCTGGGACTCGAACTGCGGTTGACTACATGGGAGTTCAGTGACATGGCCATTACACTAACTGCTGGTCCCATATTTTACAAACTTTCTACAGAAACATAAAAACTGACAAATTTATAATCTCTCTATATTTTGTACACATTTCTATAAGCCACTATACTTTTAATAACTAATTTATTTCTACCATCTTCATGAAAAAATATTTTTAATTTCACAGTGAAGAAGTTAACATATATATATATGTGTATATATATATATATACACATATATATATATGGGTCTGAACATCTTTGAGTGAAACACTTTAGATATCTCATCATTCCAAGACTGGATAATATATAGTGGTGGTGGTTTGTATATATAAGCAATGTATGGGCTTTTATGACCCTACATAGCTGGAAATATGTGCTCCTCTACATGTATAATTAACATCTTACATAGTTCTATCTGAAAAGGGACGCCGAGGCACACATATTTCACATTTTTCTTTTATAATAATTTTACTTATAAAGTGCATTTTTTATTTATAGACTCAGTCTTTATTTAAAATGGTAGTTAAAAGAATTATTTTAAGCTCATTTTTATAAGAGAAGTAAACATAGAAGGCATATTTTCAAATGAACTGTGGTGCCTTACATTTCAGGTGGGACTATTTCATAAACACTTCATAGAACAAGAATTTTTCCAGTAACGCAATGGTCTCTTCTACTGGTATATTTCAAGCAACATATTAAAACAATCAATTTTAGAGACTGTTCTTACTGTAAAGTTTTACTTCTCTGATATCATCTATAGAAACTAACAGTAGAACCTAAAATGTTTACTATAGAAAAAGAAAATTACAAACAAATCTCACATATAAACATATATTAAATCTCTAATTAAAGTTTAAGTACATAAAATCCATCAAGAAATTAAAATAAAAAGGATATTTTGATATTAGGAAATCTACTAATATGTCATATCAATAGAGCAAGAAAGTAAATTCATACAATTGTAAAGACAGATGATCAAAAAAGCAATATCCAAAATTTTAAGTATAAAATCTTAGTAAACTAGAAATACAATGATACAATAATAAATTACAAAATAAAAACTGGCATTATACTTAATGATAAAATAGTTGAAAAAAGTTAAAGTACAGACCCAAAACAAATGAAAGGAAACAAAAAGCAGTGAAATGTTGAAATAACTTGTACATTTTCTTAACATATCATTACTCAACACTGAAGTATCAAATAAGTCAGAACTAGGGACATTTCCATTTTACTTAGAAGTAAGATAAAATTGGCTATTGTGACCATTATTATTTTAACAACCACCTAAAAGTCATAGTTATTCAGCAAAACAAAACAAAAACCAAATTCATAATAAAAAAGGAATATAAATGTTAATTGTTGATGACATGATTTTCTACTTTGGAAGTTGAAGAGAACCAACTACGAATCTATTAGAACTTACCTACATTAGCATTGCTGCATTGAGAAAAAATAGGGAAATCAAATTTCCCTGTATACTAATAGTAAACACTTAGAATAGAAAATAAGAGCCATATATAATAGTAGGAATAATATAAAGTTCTAAGCTATAAGCCAAACTAAATTTGCTAGACATTTATTAAATGAACTACATATACTTTCTATGAAATTTAAGGAAAATATGCACTCAGGTGGTGGGTACATGGCAAGGGCCCGGATTAGTGTTCCAGGACCTCACTGTGCATGTGGCCAGGACCCAGTGTGCCTTTTTTTTTTTTTTTTTTGGAGAGGTTTTTGCTATAGGGCGCATGCGCTCACCAGAAAGACAGAGGGAGACAGAGAGACAGAAAGCAAGAAATCATCCCCCAGAGGGGATGGCCATGCTGCAATCCCTTCTCCTCCTTTTTCCTCTTGGGATCTTGGGCACACACGCACACGCACCCGGCATGAGTTTAAGTCACCGAGTCCAGGACTCAAACTGCTATCAACTATATGGGAGTCCAGCGACATAGCCATTACGCTAACTGCTAGTCCCCCCACTGTGCATTTTACCTCACAGGCAAAAGTGCATGTGGCCAGGACTCACAGTGGCTGAGATGAGGGGCGATCACAGTGTGAAGACCCTGTTGGGGTTGCCTGTTTCACTCTCCCTCTCTCTCTCTCTCAGAAAAAATAAACATTTAAGAATATGCAAAGATCGAAAAAGTCATACAGTTCTCCTCAATAAACTGCCTTAGAGAGAGTATGCAACTTTTCCTAAATGAACATATACAAAGAAAATTATCCTAGCCCAAATTTTAACATTGATAGTCATAATAAACTTGGCTAAATAATTCTAAACATTTTAATACATGCATATTTAGCATGAAAACAGTACATCATGGGAGAAACTTTCTTTCACAATTGTTGATATGTTTGTAAACATATCGTTATTAAACAGTACAGCACAGTGTATGAACTAGTCTATGTAAGAGTGAGGAAGGGTAAGAAGCAAAGACAATTATATGTAATTATCAAGTTAATGAAACTTAAGATGGCATTTTAAATAGGTAGGATGACCAAAGGTCATCAATAAATGGAAGTAGAATGGATGTAGAATACTTGGCTAACACAACATCCCTACTTCGTATTTTATACCCAAATAAATACCTAATGGATTAAAGATGTGTGGTTATTTTCACTATATTTAATCTTTAATCCTCAGGAGTTTATTTTTTAATTCCCAGATATGTGAGGACACTTTAATATACTGTCAATTGAGTGTAAATTCTTACAAAATTTCTGGAAAATAATTTGGCAATATGTTTACAGTGTCTTAATATATTCATAAAACTATCTTTATAATTTCATGATTAGAAATATATTTTTAAATATTCAATAACATTAGAAAGATCTTTATTATTATATGGTTATAATAGAAAAAATTTCCAAAGCAATTACTGATATGGCATTGGTTAAATATATTAGAGTATATTCAGTTAATTAGTGTGTGGTCATTGAAATAAAATTATTTTTTGTTTATGTAGAGAAATATTCAAAATTCCTATTATTTTCTCTGTGTATCTGTCTCTTTCTCTCTCTTTCTCTCTCTCTCTCTATATATATGAGCATATATATAGATGTATAGATATTTATAATAGGTATATAAATATAGTTATCTATTTATATGTAGAGTATATATAGATATTTATAACAGATATATAAATAAAAAGTTAGCTATTTATATATAAAGTATATATATATATATAAATAATATACACACAGGTAGAGATACAAAGAGAGAACACACACACAATGTTACACATATTTAATATATACATACATACATACACAAATTGAAAGTATATGAAAAATTGTCCAGCATGGCTAAGTCAGGAAAATGCAAATCAAAGCAAAAGGAGCTATAATTTCATTCCTGTTAGAAAGGCTGGTAACAAAAAGACAAATGATAACAAGTATTGGAGAGAACATGGAGAAAAGACACTTGACAGTGAAGATGTAAATTGATATAGTCATTATGGAAAACAGTATGGCAGTTGCTTAAAAAACTAAAAATAGAACTACTGCATAATCCAACAATTCCACTACTGGGTATATGTCCAATGGAAAGGAATTCAGTATGTCATAAATGTCTACACTCCAGTGTTTACTGTAGCTCCATTCACACTAGCCAACACAAGGAACCAACCTAAGAGTACAGTGAGGGGTAAATTGATAAACGTATGCGTGAATGTGTGTGTGCATGCATGCACGCACACATACACACACAAAATGGAATACTATTTGACCATTAAAAAATTCTGTTATTTGTAACAATACAGATGAACTTGTTAAGTGAATTAGCCAGACATGTTAATTTAAATACTGAATGATCTCACTCATATGTGGACTCCAAAAAGTCAATCCCATGGAAATAGACTGGATCTGTGATTATCAGAGGCTAGTGTAGTTATGTGTGTGTGGAGGGAAAGCAGTAGTTGGGGATATTCTGGTGACAGGATACAAAATTGCATTTATATGGGAGGAATAAGTCCTAGAGTTCTATTGTTGTAGCATGGCAACTATAGTTAATAAGGATGTATGTGTATTATATTCTTGAAAAATTCTAAAAAAGTAGATGTGAAGTACTGTCATCACAAAAATGATAATTATATGAAGTAATGTATATGTTAATAAGCTATATTTAATCATTTCACTGTCAATATATATACTTCAAATATCATGTTATAAATACATACAATTTTATAAATTAAAAAATTTGGAAAAAGAATTATATACACCATAAGGCCTATTGTTATTAGAAGTAATAATATCGTTTAAGTTTTTTATTTTTGTTTTACTTGCACTTTCTGATGTTTTCTCTTCATAATATTTATGAATTATTCATAAAAATAGCTTATTTTTATTTTCATTGGATAAAATTTTTTTAAATTTTGTGAAGGATATTATGTTAATTACATTTGCATTGATTGATTGCTAGTTAATTTTTTTTTGAGAGGTTTTTGCTATAGGGCACATGGCTTGCCAGAAAGACCAAGAGAGACAGAGAGAAAGCGGACCCCCCAGGAGGGATGGCCACACCGCAATCCCTTCTCCATTCTCCTCTCAGGATCTTGGGCACGCACGAACACGAGCCTGGCATGAGTTTAAGCCACTGGGTCCGGGACTCAAACTGTGGTTGACTACATGGGAATCCAGTGACATAACCATTATGCCAACTGCTGGTCCTGCTAGTTAATTTTATATTAAGATGTGTGTGTCCGTGATCAGTCTTTAATTAGTCCAAAAGTCTTACATATCTTTATACTCCTCAATGTGCCTATAATTGTGCAAAATTATTAATGAATGTTGGCTAAATTAACATAATAATTACATGTATGGTACCATGATTTTAAAGTAATCTGTTAATGCTGAAACTATAAATCAACAAATGCAAACTTTTGGTCTCTCTTTAAAAACTAATCAAAAAATTACATATACATTTCTCTTTTTATTACTATTTTTCTATTAATATTTTAATATTAGCAGTAAATATTAAAATTTAATATTTTAATAGAAAAATATTAATTAGAAAAATATTAAAGGATTGCTTAATGTGATATGGATCGGCAAACTGTGCTGAGGACAAAAGAGTTACGCAGTTTTCTGAAGAAGCAATATTGTATTATAAAGAAGATTTTGTACTTGCCCAGGTGAAAGCTGTGAGAAATGGATCTGTAACAGAGGTAAGGCAGGATGTGAAGAGACCTGGAGAAAAGAAAAAAAAACTGATCTTTAGTAAAAATTTTTTAAAAAGTTGAATTATTGGATACAAGTTGGAATGAACATTTTTAAATGATAGTAATGGATCTGAGGTGCTTCTCTGTCTCCAAGAATCTATAGTGATGTACTAAAAGGTTTCAATTTTATCTTTAAAATAATGGGAGTCTTTGACACAGATTAAGTATGAAAAGAAGAAATATTGGCATAGCATTATAAAAGCATTTTGAAATTTATTTCATGTGTTCTAGAGGTGATAGCTCTTTGGAAACTTTGGAAGTATACTCTGGCTTCACAGTGTACTGGACTTGAAGTGGACACCGGATAAGCTTTTTTAAATTAAAATTTCCTTTAATGCACTTTTACCCTTTTTATTTATTATGTACAGGACTTGAAGGTTCTTTCCTACACATGAAGACAAATTAAAAAGACACATATGAACAAGGATCAAATCATAGAGTAAAATTGGTGATCACAAATACTCAGGGGAGATCACAGACGTGATTCAAATGTGGAAGGTTTCCAGGTGAGATAAGTTCAAAGAAGAGTAATAAAAGGAGAAATGTATATGAATTTACTGTGATGAGCAAAGATTGTTGATAAGAAAAAAAAATCACAAAAGTTAGACAACAGAAATTGACTCAGAAGTGGGGTGTTGATACATTGTGGAGGAAGTTTAAGCACTGGGATAATTACCTTTCCATATATTGATAGAAGCAGGGAAAATACAAACATATTAAAGATGTAGAAAGTCAAAACTTTATAAAACTGGGAGAATTAAATGTAGATGAATGTCTTTCTGATCTTTGAGTTGAGAAAAAAATTAATGAAAGACTTGTAAAACAGAAATAATAAAAAGAATAACAAATGAGACTATCAAAATTAAAAAGTTTACTACAAAAGGCATAAAAATAAGACTGGGAAAAGATATATAGAACCTGCATAAAAATTTAGCTGGCAGGATACATAAATGAATCCTTGATATAAAAAGAAGTCAACAAAAAAATAGAAATGCAAATGCATGTTAAATGGTTCAAAGAAGTAGAACCTAATGACCAAGAAATATATATGTCCTCAATCTTCTAAGACTTGGCAAACACAATTTTAAAACATAATCCAATACTCTTTAACATTCATCAAATTAGAAAATACTAAAATAGTCTTAACATGCCAATTGGAAAAGGAGGTAGAGAAACAGAGATTCCATATAATTCTGGTGGAAGCATGAATTAACTTAACTTCTTTAAAGAGTAATTGAATATATCTAATGAATTTGTGTACTTATCATAGAAACAAGAAATCTCGTCTGTAAGAACATTCTTGCACAAATGAAGTAGGAGATGCACACAAAGATGTTCTCTGAATCTTATTTGTAACATATGGGACATAGAGGGATAGAATAAAATAAGGAAGTTAAAATTATTCATGATCTATATGTGGGATACTGTACATCACTTAGAATGAATGGTCTGAATTTTAGAGATGGCAAATCATGTTGAGCAAAGAAGCAAGTTACAGAAGGTTGCATAGTTACAACTTGCAGACATAAAATTCTGATAAATATAAAGGTATATAGGTAGAAAAAGTATATGAACAGAAAGAAGCTACAGATCAAATTCCTGGTAATTGTGTCTGGGAATAGAGAAGTATGGGTCTAGGAAGTTCAACATAGAAATTTCAACTTTCATTTCTGTAAAAGTATGTTAAAAATAAATATGTTAAAATGACAGCCTTTGTTTATTCAATTACTTAAATAGATGGGTGCACGGGTGTTACGTTTTGCAGTGTTATTTACATATCAGTTGGGAAAGTCATGATGCATTTTTGCATAGGAAAATATGTCATAACTTCCCTGATGACCTAATATGTATTATTAGTATTTTGAAGACATGGTTGGATTGGGCTTATCTGGAAAACTGAGATATGTTAAAGAGAAAATATATTAAGAATTTAATTCAAACTTGATATAATGGGACAGGATAAAATAATTAATAATTCATAATCATGTTAGTAGAAAGAAAGAAAAAAACAGGCATTTGAACATCTCCGGGCAAATGCATATTAGAAGAACTAAAGTTATGGTTCAGGAGATAAATATATTTAAATGTTCAGCTTAGCAAGGACACTATAAGAAAGTATCTTTCCTTTGTAAAATATTGAACACACTCTTATCCATAAGAATGGATTACAAAATGAGCTTTCTTGTGGGCATGATAACAATATCCCTTCCTCTGGCCAATGCAACACCACACCTAAGAAATGTTTTCATTAACTGGATTTTGCCACTCCTTGATAACCTCTTTGAAATTTTGCGTGTTGGTAAAAAACAATAAATTTGCTTCCTAATCATGCTGTTTTGTGGATCTCATGACACAAGAAAATACAACTTAATGTTATTTGTCCTACAGTTTGTGTCATGTGCAATGTACTCTTTGTTCTACTGATACATAATTCTAGAATTTATATTCATAAGTAATTCAAGTTTAGATATTTTATTGCAGTTCCTGCCTAAGCCTGGGCCATAGAGTAACCAAAGCTAATGCCAGAAAAGTTGTCAGAATTAACCTCAAGCCTCTTGTCCCTATGATACATTATAGTCAACCTGCTGGCTGTTGGCTATGTCAACCCTTGCCACTCCACAAAAGAAATTCCTCTGGAATACTGAATGAAGGGGCAAGATAAGCAGCTTCAGAAAGAATCAAAGAATGTGCCTTTTTTTTTTTTTTTTAGGTCTTTGCCACAGGGCATATACACTTGCTGGAGAGAAAGAGAGGAAAAGTGAGAAATCATTCTCCAGGGTGCATGGTCTCGCCATCCTGGTGTGATTTTTAAACTGCAAGTCCAGAACTCAATCCATGGAACTGACCATGCTTGGGTGCAGCATCTTGCACTACCATGCCACCTACCGATCTAGGCCTGTTTCATCTTTGAGTCCCCTCATGGGAGATTTGTGATTTCCCTTCTTCACTTATTTTATTGTCCAAGATTGCAAGTTTCTAAAATAACAGTGACAGATGCACCTCAGTTCTTAACACTGTCTGTAACACCATCACATACTGCCTGCAAACACATCCTCGGTGTTGGAATGTAATTAGTCCACACTTTCAATGAAAAGACCTGTAGATTTTTTGTAAGCACTGCTGTGTCTGCTTAAGCACCATGTAACTGTCTGTTCTTAAATATTAAGAAATTCCCATTTCATTGTATCTGTATGTACACACCCCTCCCCCATATATACAAATAGACCTGGTTCAGCCAATATTTTAGTTGTTCAGTCCATCAGGTAAGTCATAAACAGTACTACTATCTTGAAAATTACTTGGGCCAGAAAGTATTAGGGAAGGCACACTAGGTCCTGAGAACCCACGGAAACAAATGTCAGGAAGGGATAATAAAAAGTTAGGTTTTGGAGCCGGCCAGCAGTGGCATGGTGGATAAAGTGCTGGACTCCAAATGGCCAACTGTGGTTCAAGTCCCAAACCCAGCAACTTATGGATCACACGTGGCATGTGTGCATGCATTCCCACAATTCTGAGAAGAGAAGCGAGGAGAAGGGATTACCGCATGGCCATCTTCCCTGGGGTGTGATTTCTCACTTCTCTCTCTCCGTATTTCTATTTCTCTTCTCTGGTGAGCACATATGCCCTATGACGAAAACTTAAAACAAAAGTTAGGTTCTAACATTTAAATGCTATTCCCAGATAAACTGAACTGGATATTATGGAATGAATGCAAAGCACAAAGGATTAAGTACAAATTAAAATAAAAATGAAACAAAACTAAGCCATTTAGAGAGAAATAGTAATCAAAACATTGGCATGTGCATTTCCATAAGTAAACCATTGCCTTAGCAAACCAGAGCAAACCCTAGACAGACAAGGGCAGAATTTGAAAAGAACACTGTTCTATAAGTGAGGACACAAAAATTTTAAAACTGACTCTGTCAACACCAAGTTGTTGATCCCTGAGCAAGTCATCTTTCTTTTCTGGGCCTTGCTTATTCACCCCACTGCTTCTTTATCTCCATGTCCCTCCGAGATACTATCAGCCCTTTTCATAGTACTCAGGAATTACTGTCAATGAGGTACCATATCCCTAAAGCCCATCTATGTTATAGAATCACCTTCCTTGATTTAATCATTTGCCATACCATTACTGAAAACTAGTCATTGCAAAAGCTTGAATATATTGGTATGCCAGACTTCAAGGCAAAACCTAGATCCTTTAATACATACCCAGGCCTTAGTCATTCCCACACTTCAAGGTCAGCAGGACAACATTAGCATTATAGAATCACCATCTTCCCCTTTGCTGTTCTAGTACTTTCCCCACAGAATTTTCCCAAAATGGGTATGAGTCTTTCTGTAAATCTCACTAAATGGTAGAGCATTATTTCTTTTTAAAAATGTTAAGAACAAGTTCAATTTAGTGAGTCCAATATAGATATCACTTGGCAAAAGTGTAACATTATTTACCTCAAAAAAGGTTACAAAATAGAATACTCAGAAGAGAGATCAGCAGCATTTTCACAGTAGACACAAGAAAGCATCCTTGGAAATACCTGCAACTCTTATCCTTGGTTTTCATATAACATTCAGTTATGTTAACATTGGGAAGAATAAGAATCCTCTTAGTTTAGGATGCTCAATCACCTCTCCAAGTCTAATAGTTCTAATAGGCTGTGTGGATATTTGCTAGAAACCACTGCATCAGGACCCAAGTAGCTTATCAACATCATGTTTATCATTATATAACATAAAACATAATTAGAGTGAGATTTGTTTCAGTTATGACAGAACACAGGCCTCATAGGTTTTATTTAACTCCTGATCACCACAATCTAAAGCAGCTTGGTCATCATAATTTCCAGAATCCAAAACTGTGGCATGGATGGTGGTGGTAGTTTTCCAAGGATCCTTAAGAGTCATGCTAAAAGTTTCTCAAACTTAAAGAACAGTAACATGGGAATTTTGAATGTATGTGTGGGGGAGCAGAGGTTGTGTCCAAAGATAACATCAATCCATACAATTTGAAGACAATTTCAAGAGTGAGCTGAGGGGGAACCAGCAGTTAGCATAATGGCTATGTCGTTGGACTCCCACGTAGTCGACCGCGGTTCGCGTCCCGGACCTGGTGGCTTAAAACTCACGCCAGGCGCGTGTGCGTGCGTGCCCAGGATCCCAAGAGGAGAATGGAGGAGAAGGGATTGCGTCGTGACCATCCCCTCTGGGGGGTGATTTCTCGCTTTCTGTCTCTATGTCCCTCTCTGTCTGTCAGGCGAGTGCATGCGCCCTATAGCGAAAACCTCTCCAAAAAAAAAAAAGAGTGAGCTGAGGAACAGAATTTGGCAAAGGTAAAAACATAAATGAACTGTAACATGTCCGTCTGCAATCTTCCTGTAAAAATGTAATTTTTTTAATGTAAAAAATAAATTGCTTTTATTTTCTGAACTATCTTAAAAAGTATTAACATGGAACGCTTTTAGCCAGGGAGTGCTGCCAAATGTTTGCATTGTTAATGACGTGGCAGGCATGGTGGTCAAAGACTCAAGTTCTATGGAGTCAGAGTGAACTCCCAGAAGACCTGAAATTAACTGTGTGGTATATTTTAATATATGAATGCTTCTAAACAAGTTTTCAAAGTTCATGTGGATTGATCACCCTTCTGACTAACTTTTTTTTTTTTTTTGGAGAGGTATTTGCTATAGGGCGTGTGCACTCACCAGAAAGACAGAGAGAAGCAGAGAGATAGAAAGTGAGAAATCCCCCCCCAGGGGGGATGGCCATGCCATAATCCCTTCTCGTCCATTCTCCTCTCAGGATCTTGGGCATGCACACACACACGCCTGGCATGAGTTTAAGCCACCAGGTCCAGGACTTGAACCATGGTCGGTTACATGGGAGTTCAGCAACATAGCCATTATGCTAACTGCTAGTCCCACTAACTTCTTAGAATCATTCTAAGTGGTATAGAAGAAATTCTTGACTTTGGATATAGGCGATTCTTTTTAAAATTTTTGTATTTGACATTGTCTACGTGATTGATCTTGGACTGTTATGTTAACCTCTTCTTTTTTTTTTCTTTAAATTTATTTTTTACATTAATTCACTATACATCATTACAGCATACAAATGAATTTTCCATCCAAAATACACTGTATATTGGCTCAATCAAGCACACCAGCATACATGTTATCAGTAAATAATTTTCCATTTCTTATGTCTTGTATACTTTGTGTTTTTTGTATACTTTGTTTTTCATTTTGCCATCCTTGATTCCCTATCTCTCACCCTCTGCCATGTCCCACCCTCCTCCCACATTGTCTCTGGTATCCATGGTTGCTTTCTATGCCTCCCCCACCCCATTTAATTGATTTGCTAATGAACTTAATTAGTCTAAATATTTCCAATAGCAAGTGCAGCTGATATATACCTATACATGAACCCAAGTCTGACTTTAGGCATAAACTTCAGTGAGTAGAATGAACATACTATAAAGTAGTACATAGCTGGAGCTATATAGCTTACTACAGTCAACAAATATGCATTTTTTTAAAATGTTGATAAGAACAGTTTTACTGTTTTTTTTCTCCTGAAACTTTTTTTTTTTTACTTAACATTCATTCCCTGAGCATCATCACAACATAATAAATGTGGTTTCCCATCTAGAATAAACTGCATAGTGGCTTAATCATGCATGTTATCAGCAATAATATTCCATTTCTACTCTCATATATATGCATATGTGTATATATGTTTTTACCCCATGTTTGACCCTCTGCCTTTTCCCACTATCTTGTTACACTGTCTCTGCTATATACAGTTGTCTTCAATTCCTTTTCCC
>NW_006159787.1:3161618-3161948 GCF_000334495.1 Tupaia belangeri chinensis
TAATGTGTCTTGGAGAAGATCTTCTTGAGTTGATTCTATTTGGGGTCCTCTGTATTTCTTGGGACTGAATCTTTGAGTGCCTCTCTAGGTTTGGAAAGTTTTCTTGCAGGATTTCATGGAATATATTATCAATGCCCTTATGAGTCTCTTCGCCTTCTGGGATGCCTATCATCCAGATGTTTGGACATTTGATGGTATCTAGTATATCTTATATATTAGTCTCAAATTTTTGTGCCATTTTCTCAGTCTTCGAGGTGGATTTTTCTAGGCTAGCAATTTTCTCTTCTACATCTGAGATTCTATTTTCTATATGATCTAGTCTGCTTTTAA
>NW_006159787.1:3162009-3166008 GCF_000334495.1 Tupaia belangeri chinensis
CTTGCTCCTTCCTCTTCAGCAGTTCCTTGTCTCTCTTCTTTTCCATCTCTATTAGCTTTGCCATTATGAATGTTCTGAATTCTTTATCAGACATTTCCATGATTTCCATTGAACTGTGTGTGGATGAAGAGGAGTTATCCTTTTCCCTTGGAGGAGAGGTATTTTCCTGTTTTCCCATATTTCTTGTGGTCCTGAAGTGATTTCTAGTCAGCTGGTTGATGGTCGGTTTCTTCCCAAACTTGGAAGTTCAATCACATGAGTTTTGTGTGCTGGAGGCCAAATTATCAGTGGGAGATCTTCAATTCTGTTTCCCCAAAATGGCTAGTTCACAGGAGCCATGAAGCTCATTATGTTAACCTCTTCTACCCTAAATCTGCCTCATCTACAAAATGGAAATGCCAACATTCCAGTCATAGGGTAACAGAAATTAGTGGGGTGATTCATTCTACATACCCACGACATACTTACCACATAAGCGATGATCTCAGGGAATTTTTATGACATAGTTATAAACTTTCAGAAGTGATAGATAACATTTAAAAATGTAAAATGCAGGGACCAGCAAATGGTGCAATGGTTACATTGCTGGACTCCCATGTAGTCGATCACAGTTTGATTCCTGGACCCAGCAGCTTAAAAAAAAAATCCATGCATGGTGTGTGGCACATGTACATGCATGCTCAAGATCCCGAGAGGAGAATGGAGAAGAGATTGCAGTGTGATCATTCCTCCCTGGAGGTGACACTCTCTCTCTCTCTCTCTCTCTCTCACTCTGTCCACTGAGCACATGTGCCCTATAGCAAAAATCTCTAAAAAAAAATAAAGATGGACAATAAGATGAAAAATCATAGATTTTTAGCACAAAATTGAGATTCAAACTATAATTTGATATAAAAGACATCAGGGATACCTCCAAAACATAAACAAGCCATTAATGAATATATTCTATAACACTGCTGTAGTTGTAACACAAATGACATCACAATTAGAGGACATACACACTTCTAAATATTAGTTGTGGATCACAGAGTAAAATAATTCTTTAAAATTGTACTTAAATAAAACTTTGTTATGAATACTCAGAGCTTTTTGTTATTTCCATTATATAAGTAATATACATAATTATGAAAAATGCAGAAAGGCAAATGTATATTTTCAAAAATCACTTCTTAGTCTACCACTGCTAAAATATTGTGAATAAATCTATCTATCTATCTCTGTATATATATACCCATTTATTCCTATACATACACACATATTTTTTAAATGAATAGATTTTTTTTTTTGAGAGGTTTTTGCTAGAGGGTGCATGCGCTCACCAGAAACACAGAGAGACAGAGAGATAGAAAGCGAGAAATCATCCCCCGGGAGGATGGCCACGCCGCAATCCCTTCTCCTCCATTCTCCTCTTGGGATCTTGGGCATACACGCACACGCGCCCAGCATGAGTTTAAGCAGCCGGGTCCAGGACTTGAACCGAGGTCAACTACATGGGAGTCCAACGACATAGCCATTACGCTAACTGCTGGTCCCAAAATGAATAGATTTTTAAAAATATATTCTTTTGTATCCTTTTTCAATTATACATTCACTTCGTTAATATCATTAGTAACTTCCCAGATAAAATGTGCTATAATAGTTACACAATATGGTACTTGAAGAAAGTTGTAGATTTTCCAAACACTGTTATAAAGAGACTGCTCTAGAGACCAGAGGCTTCTGGAAGCAGGATTATAGTTTTCTATTATAAAATAGAATATCTTGTTCTATTTACGTTTTTTACCTGATCCTGAGCCCATGCTTTTATTCTACTTTGAAACCATGACATACTGGTTTGTAAAATACCTTGTGATCTTTGCTTGAAAATGCTGAATATTATTATAACCATTTATCTTCACATAGTAGAATCCCTTGACTGGAAAAAGCATTGTTTTATTTTCCTGATGCACTAGGGGAAGTTATTGTGTTTTT
Source organism: Tupaia belangeri chinensis (assembly GCF_000334495.1). Lineage (NCBI taxonomy): Eukaryota > Metazoa > Chordata > Mammalia > Scandentia > Tupaiidae > Tupaia > Tupaia belangeri. The sequence goes on from NW_006159787.1 coordinate 3,163,981, forward strand.
GGCTCTGGCTATCGCTATTAATCCTCCAACTTTTATGACTATGAACCACCACCCTCAAATTCTTTTCTTGCCATTTTCATCAATATAGCTATATATAATCTTGCTTTTGCAATGAGAAAACACAGACCAACAGTGCATTACAATTGGCAGCCTTATGCAAAATTAAATATTACCTGTTGACTTGAGCAGACTTTTACACCAGCTTTGAATTTATAATCATCTTTCCAATGGACCTCGTTCATTAATTTAGAAATTTGAAGACAATCAGTAAGCAATGGTATTAGTAGCATTCATTTTCTTTATTAATAAGTAATAGGATCTGTGGGATTCTCTATTCTTTGCATGCAAAGTCACCAAATCTTAATTAACTGTGTCTTCATATACCTGGGAGAGATGACAAGTAGTTTCTTGTAACTCCATAATATATGGTTTTGAATATTTGACACATAAACACTGTTTGAGAATGTAACTCTAAGATCACTATATATGTGGGACCTGCAGATGGCATAGTGGTTACCTACTGAACTTTCACATGGCTAATCACAGTTCGAGTCCTGGACCCAGTGGCTTCAAAATCATGCTTGGCATTTGTGTATGCATACCCAATATCCCAGGAGGAGAATGGAGGAGAAGGGACATGGTTCTCCCCTTTGGGGAGTGATTTCTCACCTGTCACTCTCTCTGTCTCTCCCTCTCTCTGATAAGCATACACACCCTAGAGCAAAGGCTTCTTAAGGAAAAAAAAAAAGAATATCTCTATATAAATAGCAAGAGTTGGTACTGGAATCATGTAAATATAAACCAGCCTCTCCTATCATCAGTTTCTACTTTGCTATATCTTTCCCCCTCCCCAACTCTAAACAAGTAGGTTTCGATTACTATTTACCTCTGCTATTATTTTTTCCTATGTTCAAACATAGGCTTGTTTTTTTTAATACTCCTTTTTCATCGTGTTTCTATTCTTATTAACATCTTACACTTGCTCCCTAAATCTTAGAGTCTTTTTTCAAAAAAAAAAAAAAAAGGCTGAGGGAACCAGCAGTTAGTGTAATGGTTATGTTGCTGGACTCCCATGTAGTCGACCGTGGTTTGAGTCCCAGACCCGGTGGCTTAAACGGGCGCATGTGCATGCGTGCCCAAGATCCCAAGAGAAGAATGGAGGAGAAGGGATTGCGGTGTGGCCATTCCCCCTTGGGGGTGATTTCTCACTTTCTGTCTCTATGTCTCTCTCTGTCTGGTGGGCACATGTGCCCTACAGCGAAAACCTCTCCCAAAAAAAAAAAAAAAATGGCTGAGAACTATGTATTGCATATGTGATGGGAAGGTAGAAGAAAATGGACCTGAGGAGAGCAAAATTTTATTTACACCATAACCACAACCCTCATCTTTATATTGCTTGAATAGCAGGACCACTGATTAGTGAGTTATAACAGCAAAGAAACACTCCATGGTAAGGTGCAGCAGGACATTCAAATTCTCCTCCTATCATACCGTGTAGATTGAGTCGGATAGCAGAGGCAGTAAGATCTTAATTCAAAGCCTGCTTCTCACTTGTTTGTTGTGTTCTCTGGAAAAGCTACTTTTCTATTTCGAGCATCAGTCTCATTTCTAATATAGGAATAATGTGTTTTGTGCAAAGCTGTTGGGAAGTTTACAATCACTGTGTGCACCATCTAGACCAGTTTCCAGTTCCTAACAACTGCTCAAGGAAAGGTAGCTGTAATTATGACACTTACTATCCCCTCAGGTCACTCTCACTTTCTGGGAAATAAGCTAAGAGTATTTTGGTTTCCCTCCTAACTCCCCTCTCTCCCCATTCACCAGCTACATCTGCATTTTAAGATAGAGAGTTTTATTATAGAAGTTGAAGGCAGTTGAGTGCCATGAAGGACAATTCCATATACTTAGTATCTTTTTCTTTATTTTTATTTTTATTTTTTAAATTTTTTTAATTTATTTTTTATATTAATTTACTATACATCATTACAGCATACAAAATGAATTTTCCACCCAAAATACACTGGCTAT
>NW_006159787.1:3166150-3172284 GCF_000334495.1 Tupaia belangeri chinensis
ACCCTCCTCCCACATTGTCTCTGGTATCCATGGTTGCTTTCTATGCCTTTCCCCCCATTTAATAGATTTGCTAATGAACTTAATTTGTCTAAATATTTGCAATAGCAAGCACAGCTGATACATACATACACATGAATCCATGTCTGACTTTAGGCATAAACCTCAGTTTATGAACTGTAGAATGAACATACTATGAAATAGTACCTAGCTGGGGCTATATAGCTTACTGTGGGCAACAAACACACAGTTTTTTGTTGTTGTTGTTGTTGTTTTTTTTTTTTTAATTTTAATAACAGTTTTAGTGCTTTTTTTTTCTGAAATTTCTTTTTTATTAATTTACATTCATTCCCTGAGCATCATCACAACATACTAAATGTGCTTTCCCATCTAAAATAAGCTGCATAGTGACTTAATCATGCCTGTTATCATCCATAATATTCATTGGACACCCTAATCAAGAACTTCCCTAATCGAGAACCTTATTTAAGAAGTGTTCTTCTCTCTTTCCTCCGTCCCTCCCTTTCTTCTTTTGGTCACTCCTCTTCTCTTCTCTCTCTCCTCCTTAACTCGTTGTGTTTTTATTCCCCTCAGACATTTTATTCACTTTATACACACAAGCACACATGTAAACAGGTAAGTGTGCATGCACATGTGCATAGTCTCACTATTCCAGAGCTATTTTCTTATTTGCCTATTTTTATTTACATATTCTGAGAGCTTTGCTGTTTTTGTTTTTTACAATTGTTGTCCTTAGCAGAAAGAATATCAGCAATGCATCCAACATTAATTTTTGAGGAATTAGTCTCATTTTTCTGCTTAGAATTGTGTATATGTAAAATCACATATAGTAACCCTAGAGAAACAATGTTATGGCTTTTAAAGAAAAACGTGTATAAGAATGCCTTTAGTTAACATCTGGAAAATTCTGAGAATCCACTATATATATATTCCTTAGGAATCATTACTTTTAAGTTGTTACAGTGGTATGAACAGTTTGTTTTGTTTTGTTTGCTTTGTTCTGTTTTGTTTAATCAGGGTGTATATACTTTTAAAAACTTAGGGTCTGCTTAGCTGTTTTCTACATAGGTCCTCTTACCCATATGAAAGTATCTACTTCAGTTTCTCTCTCTAGTCATTGATTCTTAAGGCAACATACAGTATCTCTGAGCCATCCCTATCTCTATTTTCACATTTAGGAGCAGTTATCAATCTATTTATGGAATCCAAGTTTTTTGCTGTATTCCCTTCTCTGGTGATACAAAACTCCCAAAACAGTTAGGTTAAAAAGCTGATGTGTAAGCTTCAAAACCCATGATGATTAAATAACCAGTTGTGATGATTAAGTAATGGCATCTCTTTTCTGCCTTCCACTCTAGTCTTCTTCAAAAGCTTCTGAATTTGGGGGATGTTTGTCTCATGGGTGTTAGATATTTAGATGTATCATGAATGGAAAGAAAACATGAGGAGTGACATCTTCTAACTAAAACGGCTCCCAAGTTGCAATAGCAGTATCCACAAATAAGATACCGGGAGAGTGTGGCAGCATCTCAAACTCTCTGAATTGTAAGTGATTTCCAGTGACCTCAGCTTGTCCTTGAGACGCTAGCAAAAAGATAGTACTGCAGTTAGAGCCCTGGCTGTGACCAGAGCCAAGTTTAAAATGAAGAATGCGGCTGCTTTCTGTCTCTATGAAACCAAACTTAGAGAGCTTCGGAGAGATTCATCTGGCCTTCTAAAGCATGACAATTACTTTTTGTAGCACCCTGCTCTTCTATAAAGCTCAGTGCATTATTTTGTCACACACATGTTGCAATTAATAAGCCTGTGAACTTTCACATATCCAAATAGAATTTATGGGAAGTGATGATTATCTTTTTAGATACAGTTTTCAACTGAGGAGATTAGATAAAGACCATTTGAAAAATTGATGACTCTAAATGTACTCGTAAAAAAAACTAGTTTGGACCTACTTTTTATTCTTGATTTACCAGAAATTGTTCTAAGTTTTGTAAGTGAGCAATAAAGGAATATCTATTTACATTTTAAAAAAATATTTTTAACTTTATTTATTTGCTTATTTTAGAGTGACAGAATGAGAGAGTGAGAGGGTGAGAGAAAGAAAGTGAGAAAGCAAGCCTCCAGGTCCAGGACTCAGATCACGGTCAGACATGTGGGAGTCCAGCACCCTTACCCACCACACTACCTGCTGGCCCCTCTATTTACAGTCTTTACAGATTCATGCGAATTGAAGGTTTTCTTTTTAAGGTAAAAGAGAAAGTATGTTGGATTAAGCAAATAAACTTGCTATAGTGGACAATCTGCATTCTCACTAACATAAATTTATTTTAATGCCTACTGAATATATCCTTTAATGAAATTAGTGATAAAAATCATATATTCTTATTGAATTTTTACATGATATGATATACATGTACAAGAAATAGCCTTTGAACATGGCGCAGATGATTCTCTTCTCATTACTATTCAATAATGGAATTGATTGAGATATTGTAACTGGACATTAAAACATTCTCAAGTTAGCCTTTGAATGTAATTTAGATGAAAAGACTTTGCAAAATAGGACACTACGATGAAATACATTGGAAATATCCAGTATCAGGGTCAAGCTCTTTTCCATCTACCCTGAAGTTACTTACAGATTACTCAGAGTAACAAAGAGAATATGTAAACTATGGAAAGAGATCTGGCAATGTGTATGTATTTTTAGTTGCAAGATATTAACACAATAAAATAAAAGTTATTGACTGAGTTCCTCCAAACTCTTGTTTGTTAGTTTTGTTTATGGACTCAGATGTTATTGTTCAATATGTGCAAAAGCTGCATAAATTATTGTAGTGCACAAGCAGTATAAAACCACCAATTTACTTTACCTCACCACAGTATTAAATGTCAAGGTGTCAAGCTGTCCCTTCAGGTTTCATTGGCAAGCATAAATTATTGCTAATAGAATGCACCAGTGAAATTTCTGAATAACAAATGACTTCGGAAAGCATCACTATGAGATGGAACTATAGGACACTTGAGATAATTTATGACACAAATATTTTCAAAAGCTGATTTGCTTAGAAGGTTGATTTCTAAATGTAAAATAAATAATGACAGAGTTCCATGTGTTCAACTCATCCTCCTTCAATTTCTGTCAAATATATTCTTAAAGAAGTCAGCTCTGACTGCAAACCTGCAGTGCTCTTCCATATCCAAGATATTTGGTGGAAGATTAGCTTCTTTTGAATTCCCCACATTCTCCCAAATGAACAGTCCTATATTTTATGGATTCAGATTGTTTTAGTCCATTTTCTGTTGCTAGTAATATAAATAACTGAAGTGGGTGACTTATAAAGCATGAGTTTATTTAGCTCATGAATTTAGATGTCCAAGGTGAAGAGACCACCTCTGGTGAGAACATTCTCAGTGATGGGGGTGTTCTGCAGGGCCCCGAGGTGGCACAGTGCATCATGTGGTGAGGATGGGAGTGCAAGAACAGAGCATGTAGGTCTGTATCTGTGTCTCCTTATAACATCACTCGGATTCAGTCACGGGGGCCCTACCCCAATGCTCTCGTCCAATCTCAGTCACCTCCCACATACCACATCTTTACTAAAATCAAAGTGTCCTGGACACTGTGACAAGGGCTCACCACATTTCAATATATAAATTGGGGCAACAGGGGTACGGTAGAGTGGATACATTCACACCATAGCACAAATGTTATTGGTTTATGCAATTATAGCACTTATTTCACATTCTGAGGTACCCAGCCCTTAGTAAAAGGTAGAATTTCCGAGTCTCTGACATCCTGAGTTTGTTCTCCATGCTCTTATGCTCCTTTTCCATTTCCAGTGAGGAGGAGGGTATATAGAGGATCAAAAAATATACATATTTTTGCTTTTTTAAAGTTTTCCACTGGAACATGTAACAAATGCATTAGCCTTTGAAGGATTTTTTTAAAATTATTTTATTTAACTTTATTTTAATTTGACCAGAAAGGGACAGAGGTAGAGAGAGAGAGAGAGAGAGAGAGAAGCAAGCCACCACATCCGAGACTCAACTGCGGTCGGTCATGTGGGAGTCCAGCGCCCTTAACCACCATGCCACAGACTGGCCCCCTTTGAAGAATATTTCACAAATAGTTTCTATGGAAAATCTTTAAGAAAAATCAGTAAATTAACCTATGAGAAAAATTTACTGGGTAATTCAAAAGAGATCTCCACCCTTTACAACAGAATCATGCATGTTCTTTCATTTGGGTTCAGACAAGGCAAGATTTGGGCAAGTCAAATAAAGATATAACTAAGAGAATCACATAGGTCTGCATGATTTCCACTGTAGGTTGATTTTTCCCTTCGCAGAATTTCATTCCATGAAAAAGTAAACATAGTAGCTAGTATGCAAAATGTGATATAAATATCAATACTTTAAAACATTAAGTATAGAAATACATCATTATGATCATAGCTATAAACCTACAGAGAAAATTGGAAGGAAATTTTTAAGCAAAAATTTACCTTTTAGATTTCCCCAGTGTCTATTTATCTTTTACTATATACTATAATTTTGCAATCTTTCTAATCTAATTCACCCATGGATACTCATGCACTATCAAAATCAGTATATCTTGATAATTTTCATAGGAACTCAATTTTTAACAAGAAATTAGAAACTAAAATGAATAGGTTATCTGAAATAACAGGCTAAATTTCTCTTGAGGTTTAAACTTGAGAGCGCTTTAGTACTTCTCAGTGTAGCAATATACTTTGTTATAAAAAGAAAACAAGTAACCTTGAAAGAAGACCTTTGGAAAAAATATTTTGCTCATCAAATTTTCACATGCCATCTTTTAACTTACTTTAATATGCCTTATATTTTTCCTAATGCCTTTACACAGAAAAATGAAAGCCTTCATACTTGTAATATATGACTCTAAGTCTGTTTACCTAAATACCTGTATCTAGATCTAATGAGAGGGTTTCTCAACATTCACTTAGCATAGTCCTTCGTAGGCTAAATAGAGATTATCACCTTCCTTTCCCAAGATTGTGAATCACACTCCAGGTGTGACATAGGGCCAGAAATCTTCGTTTTGGCCAGCAGCCCCTTTGACTCAGATGTTGGTGTTTCATGAAGCACACCTACTTGGAGTGAAAGTAGGTCAAAGCGCCACTTTGGTATCTGTGTCATAGCTATGAATCAGACAAACTCAAAGATTTTTCTCAGTCTAGGGCTTCACAATCTATCCACAAATTGATTTATCACTATTCTGGTCCTTCTTAGTGAAACATATTTATTTTGGTTACAATTTATCTAACTTAATAGTTTTAATAGTCTACTATTACTGAATTTAAAATTAATGTATGGATGGGACCAGCAGTTAGCGCAATGGTTATGTCGCTGGACTCCCACATAGTCGACCGTGGTTCAAGTCCTGGACCTGGTGGCTTAAACACACGCCGGGTGTGTGTGTGTGTGTGTGCATGCCCAAGATCCCGAAAGGAGAATGGAGGAAAAGGGATTGTGGCATGGCCATCCTCCCTGGGGGGTGGTTTCTTGCTTTCTATCTCTCTGTCTTTCTGTCTGTCTGGCGAGTGCACACACCCTATAGCAAAAACCTCTCCAAAAAAAGAAAAAAAAAGTAATGTATGGATAAAATGGGGTACAAGGACTAAATGTGAAATTTAGAATCAGACACATTTGGGTTGGAGTACCAGTTCTGCCACTTTGTGGTTTTGTGACTCTTTACAGTTAATCTTTGGAACTCAATATTACGTTTTTCCAAATGATAGATCTAATAGCAACTGTATCACCTGCTTATTCTGGGGACAGAAATACATTTTTTGCATATGCTTCTGAGCAGTAGTAGGTCACGTCCAGATGTTTTATAAGCAACCGTAATTATCTGACTTCTTTCTCTTATAGAAATGTATACAATGGTCATTTGTTTTTCCTAGTGATTGAACATCTAATATCGCTGGATATTTATCTAATCAACTGCCAAAATCTTTGCTTCTTTCCAAGGTTAAGGCCACCACAGCTTCTTACCGGGATTACTACAAAACGTCCCCATTATTATCCATGACTCTAATCCCATTTTTTTTTTTTTTTTTTTTTGCTATAGG
>NW_006159787.1:3172375-3175799 GCF_000334495.1 Tupaia belangeri chinensis
TAATCCACTTTTTTTTTAATCTTTTTTTTTTTTTTTTTTGCATATCTAGGTTAACTACTAAAATTCGACATGTTTCTGCTCCCTTAAATTAATAGCAGTGGTCCCCTATTGTGTTTAGAAAAGAGTGGGAACCAGCAGTTAGCGTAATGGCTATGTTGCTGGACTCCCACGTAGTCGACCGCGGTTCGTGTCCCGGACCCGGTGGCTTAAAACTCACGCCGGGCGCGTGTGCATGCGTGCCCAAGATCCCGAGAGGAGAATGGAGGAGAAGGGATTGCGGCGTGACCATCCCCCCTGGGGGGTGATTTCTCGCTTTCTGTCTCTATGTCTCTCTCTGTCTGTCTGGTGAGCGCACGCGCCCTACAGTGAAAATCTCTCAAAAAAATAAAAGAAAAAAAAAGAAAAGAGTCACCCTGCATGATTTTGACATTGCTTATGTCTCCAGGATTATTTCCAGTTATTCCTAATTTACAGTCTACTCTTTAGCCATACAGACATTGCAAATTCCATGAAGAAATCCAGCTCTCTCTTGTCTTTTCTTTTCATACTTTATCCTTCAAACAGCTACACTGTGCATGCATTTCAGGCCCCAAAGAAGACATTTCTTCTTATCTACCTTTTCCCCCTAGATGATTAGGTTTTACACTTTTCCAGAAATTTTTCTATGACATCTACAACAAATATCACACTGAATTGTTATTTGGGTTTGCCATTCTCCCTGTGAGACTGGGTATTTCATTTTGTTATCATATTCCAATGCCTAACACTTTCCCTAAAAATATACTTGTTGAAAAAATTAAAGTATCTGAGTCCAGCAGATGGCATAATGGTTACATTGCTGGACTCCCATGTAGTCAACTGCAGTTTGAGTCCTTGACCCCATGGCTTAACACTCACACCAGGCGCATGTGCATATGTGCCCCAAATCTCAAGACAAGAATGGAGGAGAAGGGACTGCAGCGTAGTCATCTTCCGTGTTCTTCTCCCCTGGGGGGTGGGGGGGGTGATTTCTCACATTCTGTCTCTCCTCTGTCTGTCTCTATAGCAAGCATGCCCTATAGCAAAAATCTCTCTGAAAAAAAGGAAAAAAATGAAAGCATTTAAAGAATAGCATTTTTGAATACTGTAGTGTCATTATAATTCCCAGTCTCCGAATTTATCATCAAAACTTAATGTACATGGTAAAGAGGAGCATGTGTTAAAGTTAAAAGCCAATAGGAAACTGTAAGACTATCAGGCTTTTAGATATGTAAAAAAGGTTTTCAGAAAGAATATGGGCTTGGGAACCAGCAGTTAGCGTAATGGCTGTGTCGCTGGACTCCCACGTAGTTGACCGCGGTTCGCATTCCGGACCCAGTGGCTTAAAACTCACGCCGGGCGCGTGTGTGTGCGTGCCCAAGATCCTGAGAGGAGAATGGAGGAGAAGGGATTGCGGCATGACCATCCCCCCTGGGGGGTGATTTCTCGCTTTCTGTCTCTATGTCTCTCTCTGACTGTCTGGCGAGTGCACGCGCCCTATAGCAAAAATCTCTCCAAAAAAAAGAAGAAAGAACAAACATGGGCTTTGGAAAAATCCTCTTGAGACTATAGCTAGGTATGTTTTCCTGCAGTACATCAACATATTCTCTGTCACACAGTGTATCTCACAACGTCTTTCTAGCCATGCAATAACTAGGTTAGTGTCTCCATAGTCTTCACTTTACTCCATCTCGTTTATATTAACATTAAAGGATAAGTATGCTAGAAATTCACAGTGTAGAAGATGATTAGCTCTTTATTAACTGAAGCCAAGTTTATAATCCCTTTTTGTTTTTGAATGGAAAATCACTTCTGTCCAAGACAAAGTTTTCTCTAATTGTTAAAATCATTCTTGAACACGGCAAGAAATAATGTCCAGTTTCACATATCTGTGTATTGTGTACCTAAAGATTTTTTTGCCTATGAATAAAATACTCCTTGTTTTACTAATTTGTATTTAGTCACTGGAGATATTAATTATACTAAAGATGTGTTAAGTATCTACAAATTACTAGACAAAGTGCTAGATAGACCCTCAAGATAAAAGGCTAAATTGTTCTAAACACATGTGATCATGACAATCACAAATTTATATTCAGTACAAATTACATCTTCAATAATGATTCTCCTGTGGTAAAGAACGTGTGCACCCAAGAGAGACAGAGAGAGACAAGGACAGAGACAGAGTAAGAGAGACAAGCACCTCAAAACCGTTTAGTCAATCCATATTCCATAATCCTCCAGCTTGTCAGCATTTTAGGTATATGTGCATGAGTCCTGAGTGTTTCAAGTCACACTAACCAGGGATCCCAACCCATGATTGACCACGTAGCTTCCAGCTCTTCAGTTTGCTATGCTATTGACTGTGTTACAGATGCCAGATTCCACAACGATTTTTAGAGCGTTCCTTGAACCACCTATTTTTTTAAATTTATTTTTATTTACATTTTTTAATACATTCAATCACATTATTGAGTTTACAAGGTGATCATTTCAGTATGTGAACATTTCTCCCGGTCCAGTTGATCAAAATATAACAACACTACCTCCCTGTCTCAACAATGCTGTCTTCGTATCCCTCCACCAAATGTTTTTCCCCAGGTCCCACTCCTCCACACACACCACATCTGGCATTCACATCCATCTCATGTGTTTGTACATCCTTTGGTCCATCCGTTTCAGTTATAGAGTGTGGACATTCAGTATATATTAAGTGAGGACATACAGTGTCTCTCCTTCATAGCCTGGCTTGCTTCACTCAGCAGTAAATCTTCCATGTTCTTCCACTTTCAGTCAAAAGCCAGGGTTTTGTTGTTCTTAATGGCTGAATAGTATTCCATAGAGTATATGTGCCACAGTTTTTCAATCCATTCAGCCTTACGGAGGCATTTGGGTTGGTTCCATGTCTTAGCAATCGTGTAAAGTGCCGCAATGAACATCGATGTGCAAGCACTTTTCTAATGAGGAATTCTTCTGTCCTTTGGGTAGATGCCAAGAAATGGGATTGCTGGATCATATGGCAGTTCTATTTGTAGATTTTTGAGGAATCTCCAAATTGTTCTGCACAGTGGTTGGGCTAATTTAGATTCCCACCAGCAGTGTAAGGGAGTTCCCCTTTCAACACACCCCCGCCAACACTTATCATTTTTTGCTTTTTTAATCTTAGCCATTCTGAGTGGGGTTAGGTGGTATCTCATTGTTGTTTTGATCTGCATTTCCCTCACAATGAGGGATGTTGAGCATTTTTTCATATGCCTTCTGGCTATTCATATGTCATCTTTAGTGAGTGTTTTTTTTCAACTCCTTCTCCCATCTTTTAATAGGATTGATCATCTTTTTTCCAAACAGTTTCTTTAGTTCCTTGTGTATTCTGGTTATCAGTCCCTTATCTGATGCATAATTTACA
>NW_006159787.1:3177835-3180335 GCF_000334495.1 Tupaia belangeri chinensis
ATCCTGAGAGGAGAATGGAGGAGAAGGGATTGCGGCGTGACCATCCCCCCTGGGGGGTGATTTCTCGCTTTCTGTCTCTATGTCTCTCTCTGACTGTCTGGCGAGTGCACGCGCCCTATAGCAAAAATCTCTCCAAAAAAAAGAAGAAAGAACAAACATGGGCTTTGGAAAAATCCTCTTGAGACTATAGCTAGGTATGTTTTCCTGCAGTACATCAACATATTCTCTGTCACACAGTGTATCTCACAACGTCTTTCTAGCCATGCAATAACTAGGTTAGTGTCTCCATAGTCTTCACTTTACTCCATCTCGTTTATATTAACATTAAAGGATAAGTATGCTAGAAATTCACAGTGTAGAAGATGATTAGCTCTTTATTAACTGAAGCCAAGTTTATAATCCCTTTTTGTTTTTGAATGGAAAATCACTTCTGTCCAAGACAAAGTTTTCTCTAATTGTTAAAATCATTCTTGAACACGGCAAGAAATAATGTCCAGTTTCACATATCTGTGTATTGTGTACCTAAAGATTTTTTTGCCTATGAATAAAATACTCCTTGTTTTACTAATTTGTATTTAGTCACTGGAGATATTAATTATACTAAAGATGTGTTAAGTATCTACAAATTACTAGACAAAGTGCTAGATAGACCCTCAAGATAAAAGGCTAAATTGTTCTAAACACATGTGATCATGACAATCACAAATTTATATTCAGTACAAATTACATCTTCAATAATGATTCTCCTGTGGTAAAGAACGTGTGCACCCAAGAGAGACAGAGAGAGACAAGGACAGAGACAGAGTAAGAGAGACAAGCACCTCAAAACCGTTTAGTCAATCCATATTCCATAATCCTCCAGCTTGTCAGCATTTTAGGTATATGTGCATGAGTCCTGAGTGTTTCAAGTCAACCTAACCAGGGATCCCAACCCATGATTGACCACGTAGCTTCCAGCTCTTCAGTTTGCTATGCTATTGACTGTGTTACAGATGCCAGATTCCACAACGATTTTTAGAGCGTTCCTTGAACCACCTATTTTTTTAAATTTATTTTTATTTACATTTTTTAATACATTCAATCACATTATTGAGTTTACAAGGTGATCATTTCAGTATGTGAACATTTCTCCCGGTCCAGTTGATCAAAATATAACAACACTACCTCCCTGTCTCAACAATGCTGTCTTCGTATCCCTCCACCAAATGTTTTTCCCCAGGTCCCACTCCTCCACACACACCACATCTGGCATTCACATCCATCTCATGTGTTTGTACATCCTTTGGTCCATCCGTTTCAGTTATAGAGTGTGGACATTCAGTATATATTAAGTGAGGACATACAGTGTCTCTCCTTCATAGCCTGGCTTGCTTCACTCAGCAGTAAATCTTCCATGTTCTTCCACTTTCAGTCAAAAGCCAGGGTTTTGTTGTTCTTAATGGCTGAATAGTATTCCATAGAGTATATGTGCCACAGTTTTTCAATCCATTCAGCCTTACGGAGGCATTTGGGTTGGTTCCATGTCTTAGCAATCGTGTAAAGTGCCGCAATGAACATCGATGTGCAAGCACTTTTCTAATGAGGAATTCTTCTGTCCTTTGGGTAGATGCCAAGAAATGGGATTGCTGGATCATATGGCAGTTCTATTTGTAGATTTTTGAGGAATCTCCAAATTGTTCTGCACAGTGGTTGGGCTAATTTAGATTCCCACCAGCAGTGTAAGGGAGTTCCCCTTTCAACACACCCCCGCCAACACTTATCATTTTTTGCTTTTTTAATCTTAGCCATTCTGAGTGGGGTTAGGTGGTATCTCATTGTTGTTTTGATCTGCGTTTCCCTTATGATGAGGGATGTTGAGGATATACATCTGTTTAATTTTTCACAAAGGTAGTTTTTCAGGATTTTATACATTGACCTTGATTGGGACCAGCACTTGGTGTAATGGCTATGTCCCTGGACTCCCATGTAGTCCACTGTGGTTCGAGTCCTGGACCCAGTGGCTTAAACTCACACTGGGTGTGTGTGTGTCCATGCCCAAGATCCTGAGAGGAGAACGGATTGTAGCATGGCCATCCTCCCTGAGGGGGTGCAATTTCTCCCTTTCTGTCTCTCTGTCTCTGTCTTTCTGGAGAGCACATGCGCTTTATAGCAAAAACCTAAATTGGTCTTGATAAAGGAAAACATACAGGTTGAATACCATTTATCTGAAATACTTGGGACAAAAGTGTTTCAGATTTCAATATTTTTCAAATTTTCGAATATTTACAGAGACATGAAGTTTTTTTGAATATGCGACCTAAGCTTAAGCATAAAATCTATTTTTATTTTATATATATTGATACTTCATACACAGCCAAAGGTAATTTTATAGAGAATTTTTTAATAATTTTGGTATGAAATTTTATAAGCATGCTTGGAGAATCTGGATGTGTGTTGAAAAGATATATTGCAGTTGAAGGGAACTGGGAAGGTCTTTTTATCCCTTGGAGACATTGAATAA
>NW_006159787.1:3181684-3187256 GCF_000334495.1 Tupaia belangeri chinensis
TGGGTCCGGGACGCGAACTGCAGTCGACTACATGGGAGTCCAGCGATATAGCCATTACGCTAACTGCTGGTCCCGGTGTCATAAATAATAAACTAAAATTTTTAAAATACACAAATTGCCTGATACAGTGCTTGGGACACAACAGGTTAAGACTAAAATAACACTATTATTTTTACTCTTTACAACTGGTTCAAAAATAAATTTTCCTCATTTTATAAGTTAGGAAAATGAGCTTTAGAAACCCTGTTTCTTTCCCAGAGTTACCTTACTTCGAAGTGACAAACCAAGATTCAACTCATATCTGTTTGCCTTTCATGTTCTTATTCCAAATCACTCATTTGGTTCTTGCCTCTTTAAACCCAGGAGCCTTGTTAGTACCTTCTGTGACTTTATTGAAGTGTATATATTTTTTACATAGTGATCTGCTTTCCCTTCCTGCCTGCCTTCCTTCCTTCACTCTCTTCCTCCCTCCTTCTTTGCTTCTTTCCTTCTTCTTCTAAAACCTAGTCCCGTTAATTTTCCTTTAATTAAAGTAATAATAAGTATTACTTTAATTTTTAAGGCTATTTATAATTTGCTGAAAAGAAAAACTCGAGAGGGACCAGCAGTTAGCGTAATTGTTATGTCACTGGACTCCCACGTAGTCGACCACGGTTCAAGTCCTGGACCCGGCGACTCAAACTCATGCCGGGCGCGTGTGCATACGTGCCCAAGATCCCGAGAGGAGAATGGAGGAGAAGGGATTGTGGCATGGTCATCCCCCCTGGGTGGTGATTTCTCGCTTTCTATCTCTCTGTCTCTCTCTGTCTGTCTGGCGAGCGCGTGTGCCCTATAGAAAATGGCAAAAAAATAATAAAGAACTTAAGAACATATTACAAAAGTCTCAGTTATGAGGATTCTGTATAGCAGAAATCAGAAAGGTGGTGTTCAAAATTTATCGTCAGTAATAAAAGGAGAAAATTTATCATTAGACAGGGAGAAAGATGAGATAAATGTTAATCAAGGTGAAGTTGCTTTGTAGACTTAAATGAACAATTTAGATCTTTGATACTAAAGAAAGAATTAGTCTTTTACAACGTTTTAAGGAAGAACACCAGTTCTTCTCAAACTATTCAAAAAAATTAGAAGAGAGGTAATTCTTCCAAACTTACTCTTTGTGAGAACATTACCTTGGTAACAAATCACAAAAAACAAATGCTGGTGAGGATTTGAAGAAGGGAAGACATCTGTACATTGTTGATTGAAATGTAAGTTAGTATAGTCATTATGAAAACAGTATGGAGTGTCCTTAAAAACCTCAAAACAGAATTATCACACGATTGAGTAATCCTACTGGCTATACATCCAAAGGAGGTTAAATCAGTATATCAAAGACATACGTGCACACCAAAGCTTATTGTAGCACTTTTTCTACTACTCACAACAGTGGAGATAAGAAAAAAACCACTGTATCCCTCAACAGATGAATGAATAAAGCAAATGTGCCGTATATACAATACTCTACTCATATGTACATATGCACATACCTTTCAGTCATTAAAATAATCACATTTTGTCATTTGAAGCAACATGGATGAGCCCGGAGTACATTATACAAGTGAAATAAGACAGACATAGAGAGTGATAAATTGTATGTTCTCATTCATAGTGGAATCTAAGCAAGTGGACCTCACAGAAGCAGAGAGTAAAACAGAGGTTACTAAAAGCTGAAAGCAGCCAGGTTGATAGGTATTGGGAGATGTTGGTTAGCAGCAGTTAAATAGAAGGAATAAGACCTAGCACAGTAGGATGACTATAGTTAACAATAATTTGTTGTATATTGCAAAATAGCTAGGTGAGTGGATTTTGAATATCTCCAACACAAAATAATAATAAATATTGGTTTGTTGGGAAGGTCATGATGCACTTTTGCATAGAAAAACATGGAAAAATATGTCCTGACTTTCTATATAACCTAATATTTCAGGTAATGAATATAGTAATTTGATCATTAGGCTTTATATTCATGTAGTGAAAAATCACACTGTACCCCAAAATATGCAGATTATATGTCAATAAAAATAATTTTAAAAATAATTTGATTCTTGGATATTTTAAGTTAGATTCAAAACTAAGAAGTACTACATTTTAATGAATTTATTTACTATTTAAATAAAACTTATTTCTTTCCATAATATAAATTATATCTAACTACATACAAATATATATTGCAAATGAGTTAATAAAAATATAATTTCTATATATATTTATTTATGAATTCGGGCAAAATATTTTGGTAACTCCAAATTCTTTGCCCAGATACCAAAATGTTCATACTGCTTTAGAGTTCTTGATTCAGTTAGTTTAGTATAGCTACTGTATTATCTCTATTCCTGCACGTCTTTCACTAGATTTGTAAAATGAATACATTTCCTGGGCACATTACTAATACTAGCTTTTTGTTACATAATAATGCTTAAGTTATAAGATATGGTGAAAACTAACATTTTAAATTATTGTGACACATTTTAAACTATAGCATTTTCTTTTTAGTCTAGAAAAGCAGTTCATATAAATAATTAACATACAATTTTATTATGATATTACAATATGATGAGTCTAGTTTAGAATATGTGTGGGTACAATGTAAGTGTGTGTCCATTTATTCCCAAAAATTAAGAAAATTTTTTTTTTGAAAATCAGTATCAATGCTGTCTATTGCACAGAGAAGGTATTTCAGCAGATACCTTGTGGTGGCTTAGAAGCACATAATAAATTACATAAATTCACTAGAAATAATTCAGACCAAATTAAGTAAGTTCCAGTTGAAATGGGTTATTATATTTATTGCCCAGGGAAAGGAAAATTTCAATATTTTATATATTTAATAATGAATAAATCTGCAAAAATAAAAAGTATAATATTATAGTATAATTATACATAATTAAGCATATTGAAATATTAAAAGGTATATAAATGTCTATATTAATGAGAGAAAGCTCTATAGATGTCTACAGTCATCACTTTAGCTCAAAAAGTATTTTATATCTGGTATGCAAATATACTTGGGTCATTTATTTCTTCATTATTATTTCTATTTATTTATTTATTTTTAATTTGCTAGGAAGCACATGTGCTTGCTGAAGAAAGAAAGAGAGAGAGAGAGACCACCCCTGGTTGGGTGAGCCACACTGAATCCCTTCTCCATCCCTTCTCCTCCATTCTCCTCTCAGGATTTCAGGCATGCACACACATATCCGCATGTTTTTCAAGCTCCAGGGTCTGGAACTTGAAACATACAGGTGAACATGTGACATCCAGTTACCTTAACCACCACTCCACCAGCTGATCCAGTTTCTTCATTGTTTTAATAACTATTATTTAGCACCTATTATGTGTCAGGAAATCTTCCTGGAACTGAGCTTACAGCAAATAAATAGAACTATATTAAAACATAAAATAGTCTTATGTAACTTGCATTACAGTGAAGGAGACAAATAATAAGACTCAGTAATGATTATAACATAAAGATAGGTTACAAGAAAGTTTTATTAATTATATACAGTGATGCAGGAGCCAGCAGTTGCCATAATGGTTGAGGCATTGGACTCCCACATGATCAACTGTGGTTTGAGTCCCAGACCAGGTGTCTTGAAGTTCATGCCAGGTATATGTGCATGCATGCCCAAAATCCCAGGAGGAGAATGAAGAAGAAAGGATTGTGGCATGGCTATCATCCCTGTGGAGTGAGTTCACGCTTTCTCTCTGTCTCTCTAATGAGTGCATGCATTCTATAGCAAAAAAAAATATATCTCTAGAAAAAAAAATGAACATACACTCATGCAAATATTATGTCTGATAGAAACAGGTGCTGAAAAGACCAGAAAAAATTACATGTGCAGGGCCAGCAGGTGGCATGGTTGTTAAGAGTGCTGAATTTCCACATGGCTGACCATGGTTCAAATCCCAGCGGCTTGGTTTCTCACTTTTCCTCCCTCTTTCTCTTGTTCTGTCCTTTTATGGTCAAAATTAAAATAAGGAAGTTAATGAATAAAGTTAAATAAAATAATTCTTTAGAAAGGAAAAGAAAAATGCATGTATAAACCTGGTTTGCTCAAGGAGATCCCAGGATATGAACCTGGGACCTTTCCCTTATGGATCTAGTTGCATTCCCACTGCACCACCTCCTGACTCCCAATTTTATCTAGAATTAAGAGCGATATTAGTTCAAGAATGTAAGCACTGGGAAATTCTCAACTTGGGAAAGAAGAACTTGGGAAAACTGCTCGTGAAAATAGATTTTACATAGCTAATGAATTCCCTACGATGTTGACTCTTATAACATGTGATTGACCAGAATTTAAGCTAAAAGATTGAGCTTTTGGGAAGCAGGTTTTTGTTCAAATATGAATGGGAAAAAAAAAAGGCATTGAGCCATTAATGCTTAGTAATAATGGGATGGGCTGCTTTTTGAACTGGGAAGAGTTCTATTTGTGGATCTTTTCAAGGAAAGGTTGGTGATTTTCTGTCAGGGACATATAAAAGACATTGCTGTATCTGGGAAGACTGGATGAGTGTAAGTCCTTTACAACTCTGGATGTATGTTTAAATGGAGTTTTTGTATTTAAGTGCTTTAAATTTCAGAACCTGAAATCCTGTTTCACCCACAGTTATGAGGGAGCAGTTCTTTACCTCGGATAATAGATCCCATAGCTTCACCACAATGTTTACTTGTAAGCAACAAAACATTATCCCGGGATAACATTTCTTCCCAGGGGCATTATCTCTTAAATAGGTATTGAGAATTAAAGTCTTAAAAAATGTTTCTGGGACTACTTTAATCCTAGTGTCCTACTTATTTATGTCTCTTTCTCAAATCTATTAATAAAATAATTTGCTTTTTCAGTATAGGGCCATCTACTGTTTATTTGTCTAGTTTAATAATGAGGTGGGCCATTGCTTATAAAAGATCCTTTGATCGAACAATCTTTACTAACCGCCTGCAAAGAAAAGTCTTCAGAACCAAGAGTTAAAAGATGTTGAGCTTCTTCAGGGAAAATATCCTATCTGGAGAATAAGATTGTGGTCATTTATTGTAGCAATCATAAGTACAGTAAAGACTGGAAAAAAGTTATCATTCAGTTTTAATCAGGTTACTCAAATAGAACAGCTGCAAGCAGAGATTGCTGTTTAGGCTGGAAATGGGAATGAGTCTTATAAAGTATAATACTGTAGGGTCACAGCTGAAAAATGGGACTTTCTCTGCTTTTTCCATAACAAAGCATAAAAGCATGTTTTAAGCGTTTTGGTGTCTAACTGGTATTACTATTACCATGTAAAGGTCCGCATATACTTTCAGGAAAAGAGGAGAGTAAAAAAATCAATGTGATCATGACATTCATTATTTTTCATATATTTATTTTCTATCAATGATGACTTTCAATTTATTAAATATCATGAAAAACAGAAGTTTGAAAGATTTTTTTAAATATCTAAATCTCACTCTTTTGTGAGGTTCTAAGTTAGAAACAAACAAGTTATTTTCAGAAGTGAATCCTGCTTATTCCTTCAAATACTGAAGTCTTTTTTTTTT
>NW_006159787.1:3187355-3193232 GCF_000334495.1 Tupaia belangeri chinensis
CAATCCCTTCTCCTCCATTCTCCTCTCGGGATCTTGAGCACACATGCATACGCACCTGGCATGAGTTTAAGTCACGGGGTCTGAGACTCAAACCACTGCCGACTATATGGGAGTTCGGTGACATAGCCATTAAGCTAACTACTGGTGCCAAAATACTCAAGTCTTTAATATTTATATTTTCTTTGTGCAGTGAGAAGAAATGCATGAATTGACCCATAATGTTATTTGATTTTCTTTTGAAGAGGAAAATCAAGATAATCAGAAGAAAGCATGACAAAAATACCATGATTTAATTAACATCAGTGTAATAGAATGTTATGTAAAATGACAAGTTTTATAGCAATCTCAACATAATACCTAGGATTAATCCTACAAGTGCTTAGATCTTCATAAACTTTTACCAGCTTTGATCGCCTTTTAAGACACTGGAATGAAAGACACCTCCTTAACTTTCTTCTAATCACTGTGACACAGGAGAGAAGTCAAATTAACTGCTCTGGGGCCACAGTCACTCATAAGTAACCTGCCACCTATCAGCACTGCCTTTATGGCTAAGTGATTCTTCCTGTCTTCCTGGAAGCAAAAGAGAGAAACTTCTGCAGAAAGGGTATTTGCAGTTCATACCGATCTTCACCTTGAGAGCTTTGCTTTTCATTTCAGAATTTACTGTCTATATTTGCCATTTTTTGGATCGCACCTGATCATAACTCTAGCTGGAGATATTCGGTAGTGGCAGCTAGTATTTTCCTTCAATAGTGTCCTTTCACATAACTTTTCATTTTGGTAACAATTTCTTGAGGTTTTAAAGTTTAAATAGTTAAAATCATGACAATATTCAGAAGTATTTTAATAGGTTGTAATGTACTGGAATAACCCAATTTAGTTTAGTTTAAGATTGTCCTATTGAAATTCTGGAACTCGGGTGGTAAAAGAGAGAACATGCACAAGTTAAAAAAAAATCTAAGTCGATAAAAAAAATGTGTATACAATGTAGTTTAAGATTTGAAATACCCACGGGGCCAGTGGATTATGTAATAGTTATGTTGCTAGACTCCTACCTGGGCAACGATGGTTCGAGTCCCGGACTGGCAGATTAAAACTCATGCTGGGCACATGTGTATGTGTGCTCAAAATCCTGAGAGGAGAATGGAGGAGAAGGGATTCTGATATGACCATCCTCACTGGGGAGTAATTTCTCACTTTCTGTCTATCTCTCTCTCTTCTCTCTCTCTCTGGCAAGTACATGTGCAGTATAGCAAAAATCTTTCTCACAAAAAGAAGTTATTTTTTCATAAAAATATTAACTCATAATTTATAGATGATTAATGCATTATTGTCCACTTATGATAGGTATTGCAAAGCAAGACTGTAAGGAAGCAATGCAAGTAAACTACTTGACAAACCAGATCCTTGATAGACACACTATGTTAGCAGCTTAAAGCTCCTTCAATTGGTAAGTCTTTTCAGAGGGCATCGATAAATGAGACATACCTGCATAAGAATAGTAAAGTATGAAGAAAAGAAACTAAAAAAAAAGACCCATTGACCAATATAACCTTCATAGTGTATGAATATTTAGAAGTATAATCAGATCTCTGGATTTGTAAATTGATGAAATATAAAACAGAAAAATGATTTTCAACATTCACTATGAAATCTTCTTGTGTAAATGATAATGTAAGTCAAAAGCAAAAACAAACAAACTATCAAAAACACTAAGACTTTGTAGTGAGTCCTTATGAATCCTATCTACAAAGAGATTATAAAGTACAAAATTAGAAAATACTTGTATTCTATGATCCTGGAACATATGAGAGCTGTTCAAATGAAAGATAGCGAGAATTCAAAATGCTGAATCCACAGGTTAGGTCTTGATTTACTGTTTTAATGGTAGTAAAAGTTGTTCCTGGGTATTCCAAGACCCTCATGGCAGAGGAAGTTATTAAAACCAAGAAAGTCCTGTTTTGATGCCTGAAATACAGGTTCCATGAATCACTGTGCTAACTTCCAGTTCAAGAACAGGAAAGAGGTGGGACTGGGACTTTGAATTGTATCCTCTGTCTCTGTTGCAAAATAATGCTTGTAGCTGAACAAATCTCTGCTGTTAAATATTAGTGCTAGTGTTTTTCTTTCTGACTTGGGTTCAAGGATATCACCATACATCACTAGGCCTCCAAAATACATGGTTTGGAAGCCATTGCTTTATGAAAAGGGTGGGGGGGGGTGGAGACTGTGTATAACTAGGATATATTCTAAAAGTTGCTTTCATATTTTAATAAAGTATGCCTGATATAGACATTCACGTTATAAATGCTCAGATTTAAAATTTTTCCCAAGTATGTAATAAATTTGATAAGCACATGATGTGGGATAAACAGCAGCAACAGCAGCAGCAGCCCTTGAAGGACACTGAAACTCATGAACAAGATCTCAGTAGATACATGGGGTCATACAGTGGTAAGATAACTGGACCTACATGGGAAGGTCCTGGGTTCGTGTCCCAAGGTTTCCATGTTCATACCAGTGTTCTTGTGCATTCCTGTGATCTGGGCTGCCTGAGACTGTGTGTGGATCACAACATGAAGACTCTGCTGGAGGTGGCTCTCTCACTCTCTTTTCTCTCTCTCTTTCTTTCTATTAAAAAAAAAAATTGACAGCAGGTGTATATATCCCCAGATCCCTTGGCATCACCCAGAGTGATGCTGCAGTCTCCATGCAGCAGCGGTGACCTAGGATTCTGCTCTATCATAGACACTCCACCCTTTCATTTCTCTTTTTGATAAGCATTCAAGAGACCTGGTCATTCTCTTTTTTTTTTTTTTGAGAGGTTTTTGCTATAGGGTGCGTGCACTTGCCAGACAGACAGAGAAAAACAGAGAGACGGAAAGCGAGAAATCACCCCCAAGGGGGGATGGTCACGCCGCAATCCCTTCTCCTCCATTCTCCTCTCAGGATCTTGGGCACGCACGCACACGTGCCTAGCCTGAGTTTTAAGCCACCTGGTCCAGGATGTGAATCATGGTTGACTATGTGGGAGTCCAGCGACATAGCCATTACACTCACTGCTGGTCCCAAAAGGCTTGGTCATTCTAACAGTTCTGATGAACTGGAAAATAAAGACCCTGATCTCGGCACTGGGAACACTTCTGGCAGAGGAGTGGGAGAGGGAGGCAGAAGATTTAGTCCTGAAGTTAGTTTTCTTTAGATCCAAAGAATCTCACACTGAGGGATTAATCTCCTTGCTACCTACTATTCTGGGGTGAAAGCCTTTTCAAAATGTCTCCTCTTCACTACTCTGGTCCTGACTTCCAGGCAGTATCACGCAGTAGTTAAAAGTTAGGCTTTTTGTGGATCAGTTGCCTCAATACCAAAACTGGTTCTAGGATTTGCTGTAAACCCTCCTTCGCCAACAATGCCTAGACACATAGTAAGCACTAAATGAAATTATTTTGAATAGATAAGTTACATTTTAGACCGTGGTTTGAGTTTATTTGGTTTGACTTTAAAAGCCTGGCTAGTTTGTTCGGCTTCATCTTTGAGAAAGGTCATTCATCCAGGGGTTCTTCGCTAAAGTCCTCCAACAAGTTGTCTTACTTTTTTTTTTTTTTTAAATGAGCTTCAGCTCTAATTCTTTTGAAGCAAGGGAAACATTAAAATGTATTGTGACACTTAAATGAGGTTACCTGTACAAAGGTCACAGGCAACGCTGGCCCACGTTAGGCATTCAGCCAGGGTCCAGGGATCCAACCTAGCCTAGCCCGTGCCCTAGACCCAGGCACCCTGGCTAAAGCAACCAAGGTCACAGCAAATCTTATTCCTAGTGACTCTGACCTGGTATTTTAAAACTCTAGAAGTTTATCTTTTCTTTCTCTAATTAAGTTTGAGAGCCAAGCTTGAACTCTGAAACTTATAAATTTTAATCACTAATATTTTGTAGTGATAACTGTTTTAATTTTTAGTTCTGTTTCACCATATATAATCTGTAATATAATAATCAGGAATGAAAGTGAATTTTTTAGCTTCCTCATTTATTTACCAATTTTCTAAAGGGATTTAGAGTTTTGTTTATATTTTCGTTTTGTTCTGTTTCTTTGCCATAAAACTGTTTCATGATCCTGAAGTTAAATCTGTAACTTCTAGGACATGAAAAACTTATTTAATGAGGTGCTAAATATTGGTCTAATTCAAAAAATGCTGCTAGTCACTATTAACATTAGAGATCTACAGTGGTTTAATATGTTACATATAATTAGTACTAATCTTCAATCATTTGGCATTTAAAGACATTAAAAGCTACTCAAATTATCTAACTAAGAAGCAGCTGGTAATTGATAATATCTACCTCCAGCCTCGGAAAATTGTAATCTCAGCTGGAAGTCTCCAGATGGGGTTAGGAAAAAAAAAAAAGAAAACATGTTTCTCATTGCTCTCTATGTATACTGTATTTCAGGCCAAATGAAAAGAAGGGTTACTAAGTGCTAAGAATTAAAAACTGGATATTCCTATCACATTGCTGTTTTTTGGTATCTTTATTAAGTTGGCTTAAAACAATACATAGAAGAATGGTATCAAATCTAGAGGAGGAAAATAATAAATTAGTCTTTTTAGTTTTCCTAAACATTATTTCTTCCAATATAATAATTGATAATTGTAGCCCAAGGATGTCCTTAACACCACCAAATAAGACTCAAGGTGTTGTTTTTTGCTTGTTTGTTTGTTTTTTTTTTAAGAGAGATTTTTGCTATGGAGTTTGTGCATTTGCCAAAGAGACAGAGAAAGACAGAGAGACAAAAAGTGAGAAATCACCCCCTGTGGAGGATGGCCACATCACAATCCCTTCTCCTCCATTCAGCTCTCAGGATTTTGGGCATGCACGCACATGCGCCTGGAATAAGTTTTAAGCCACCGGGTTCGAGGCTCGAACCATTGTTGAATATGTGGAAGTCCAGCAACATAACCATTATGCCATCTGCTGGTTCCTAAGACTCAAGTTTTAAGTATTCATGCCATCCTGAGTTTTCTCTCTGCCATTAAAATGAGACAAGTGATAACTGAAAAACACCAGCTGAGACACATGCTTATTTGATTCAGAAAGCCATCATGCTGTGGAGTGCAGAGGGATAGATACTCAGATATGGCATCTCGCTTTTGTCTTTGGAAAAAGAAATTAAGTTCATGAAGTTTTAGCTTCTTCTCTGTAAAATGATAATGATACCTACACAGCTGAGTCAGAACAATGATATACAACTGGAACAGAGCAATTCTGGTATCGGTATTAGTATAATTATAATCCTCCAGAGCATTGCTCTGCAGAACTGGCATCATTGAGAAGTTAAATAATATGCAGTATCTTAACCCCAGATCTATTCAATCAGAATGCACTTGTGTGAGGTCCATGATTATGAATATCTAGCAAGCTCTCATTTGATGCTGATAGTGGTGATTTACAAAACACACTCTGGGACCAGCAGTTGGTGTAATGGCTATGTTGCTGAACTCCCACGTAGTCAACCACGATTTGAGTCCCGGACCCAGTGGCTTAAACTCACGCCAGGCACGTGTGCATACGTGCCCAAGATCCCAAGAGGAGAATGGAGGAGAAGGGATTGCAGCATGGCCATCCCTCCTTGGGGGGGGTGATTTCTTGCTTTCTGTCTCTCTGTCTTTCTGGCAAGTGCATGCACCCTATAGCAAACAAACAAACAAACAAACAAAAACCCTCTTTAAAAAAATACACTCTGAGTACTAAACATTAGTTTCTCTAATAGGTACCACTTGAATAAAAAAGGTTTATTTATTTCCATAGAGAAAGAGAGAGGAGTAAAGGAGAAATAGAAGTCCTTTTTCTTTTTTTTTTGGAGAGATTTTCACTGTAAG
>NW_006159787.1:3193660-3204102 GCF_000334495.1 Tupaia belangeri chinensis
CTGGGACACGAACCGCGGTCGACTACGTGGGAGTCCAGCGACATAGCCATTACGCTAACTGCTGGTTCCCAAATAGAAGTACTTTTGACAGCGTTCAATGGAGTCATTTGTCTCCAACTTTCAATGCTTCAGTCAGGAAGATTTTGGATATACACCTATATGTGCCTGGTGTTTTTTCAAGCAACCAGTGCCAAGACTCCACCTGTGGTTGGACATGTGAGAGCAGCTCCCTGCACACAGCACCAGCCACTGTGCCACGGGGCCAGCTCCAGAACTAATCTGATAACCCGACAATGATAGCATTAGGTAAAATATATATATAAATATAATATTAATATATGTATATACAATATATATATCACAAAAAAAACACTCATTCTCACAGCAACCATCTGAAGAAAGTACATTAATTCTCTACTAGAATAGATGCGGATGTTAAAGCACAGAAGCGTCAGGCATGAGTGGTACAAATGAGTTTTAAACAGCCTAAGCTGTTTGTCTAATCTATAGGATGACAGATTGAGAGAAAACAGAACATTTCCTTGTAAATGCAGATGCGATAAATGAAACTCAGAAAGATTAACTATCAAGATGTCGTACTCCTAGCAAGTCAGGAAGGGCATATCAAGCTCAGATTTGTAAGTATCTAGCAGAATTGTCCCTTCACTGAACTATAATATGTGATAAAATCAAAACAGAGACAACCCAAATTTTCCCTTCCCTCCCATGAAGCGGATCAGTAAATGGAGCACGTGTGATGAAGTATAAGTCAGTAATTCTCTCATTTTCATTTGCAGGCAAGATAAAGAAGCTTTGAAAGCCTACGGAGAATGTTATGACCTTAAGAAAGACAAAAACAAATCCATTATTTAATTGTGTCATTAAGGCCTCAATGTGCACTGAGAAACAATTCCTGAAATGATGCAGAAAACTATTTTGTGTAATCTGAAACACTTGAACTGGAGATTAGTTATGAAACAAAAAGAATTTTTCTCTTGTGTATTTTTTTTTTCCCTTTACTCCAGGAAATACATAAAAACACTTAGCAAGTGGGAGGAAAAAAAGGGAAAGAGAAAGAGAAAGACAGCAGGATGTTCCAGAACCTTCTCCCCCTCCCCACATGCATGAGAGGCAAAATAAAATAAAAACTAAAGTCCTCTAAAGAATAGGACCATCCTGCCTGCCCTCCACCCCATTCCGGTTTTTCTTAAGCCCTTCATCTGAGAGGCCTGGAGATAAAAGGAGTTGGTTATCTTAGTAGATAAAGGATGCCACTGGAGAAAAACTTAAATCAAGATTTAGAGATGGACAAAACCGTGTGGAATGGCAAAGGGACACCTTGACAGAATGAAGGCTTATAAAAGGTGTCAATGAATTTAGTGAGACACACACACATACACACACACACACAAGAAAAAAAAAAGAAAAAGAAAAAAGAGGCTTACAGAGCATTTATTTACAGAAAAGCTCTAAGATTTCCTTTTCAGTACAGACAGTTCTCCTATTAGCTATTGTAAACCCTCTCACTTAACAAATTGCATTTTTTTGTATTGTGTCCTTTGAAATATTTTACCTAAGAAATATAAAATTGTAACAAATATTTACTGTGCTGGCCATCTACTTTTACCGTATTAATTTAGCATATGTCCCTGAAATTTATTCTGTTTTTCATCGAAGGTTCCTAGACTGAACAAGTCAATGAACAAAATACATTTGAAAAGTAGGAAGCATTCATTTAGTATTGTTCTTGGCAACAGCTCCTCATTTCTCTATAATTGTACTGTTTATGAAAATATAAATAATAACTGGGAGAAAGGAAGAGAGTACTGGCCAAGTAACCAAACAAACCATATGCATTCTAAGTATTTTATTCTAAAGAAAGCTTCACCAAATTTCAGACACTTCTACATTATACTATCGAATAATACTGAGTGACTTCAAAAAGTATGTGGGAAAATGGAATTAAAACAGTTCTATTTTGGTGTAAAAAGTTTTAAATCCATGCGCGGTGTTTTCATACCATCCATTTTTCATAAACTTTTTGAAGACCCTGCATACATGACAGTTTTGTTACACAATTTATATAACATAAGAGGTAAAATGATTTGAATTAGAGGTGAGAGTTTCATTTTGAAGCTCCTAGACTTGACCAAGAATTACATTTAAGAACTCATTAGACAGATATATTTGGCTAATTGCAAAAAGATAAAAGTATAAGGATAATTACTATTCTTCCTCCCATATTTTTAAGTAGCTAAAAATCTCCAAAAGACTAAGAAATCAATGCCCATTCTGAGATTAAAAATGTATGATTTATGTATACAATGGGTTAGTATGCATCCTTTTTTTAAAAAATGAGTGTGTTGTATTGTGCTAATAAAGGAAGGTTACAAAATATATTGATATTAAGTGAAATAGCAATCAAATGAGATCAAGTATATCATGATCTCATTTGTACTTTCAAAGAATTATAGGCAAACGAAATGTGAACCAAGTACTATTTATGAATTGGGAAGTACTCAAATTCCCAGAGGTTGTGAGAGCCCTGCTTAGCAGTAGAAGCAGAGCGCGCCCACAGGCCAGACACGGAAGTAGAGAACTCACACGGCAGGCTATGGCGAGGCATCGGCTTTATGGGGCACGGTGTGATGAGCTGCCCGCTGTGACTGGCTGAATCCTGGCTGCTTGTGATTGGAGGAAACACGGCTGCTGCTACTGTTAAAGTAAATGATTTCTTCCTACTAAATAAGACGGGACTCATGGGGGGCAAAAGGGGTCAAAAGTGAAAAATCAGGTTTGGGCTACATGTGTTGGAGGAGCCAGGAAATCCTGAGAGAATGGAGAAGGGACTCCAGTCCCTTGGCACACTGCCTGGAAAGGTGATTTGTCAGTTTCTGTCTCTTTGTCTCTCTGTCTTTCCTGCAAGTGCACACATCCTACAGCAAAACAAAAAAAAAAAAAAAAAAAAAAAAAAAAAAAAAAAAAAAAAGGAACAAGGCCATGCTTCCTGGCCATCATGCAGTGAGCTATAACATTTCACAGTTCCAAGTCTCCTCACAGACAAGCAGAAACCAAGAAAAGCCACGTTAAAATAATCAAAGACTACCAGGTGTCAACTAACTGACTTTTCTACCACAGTGTCAGCTCTCATGTGACAAAGGACTTTTAGTGACTTTTATCTAGACACAGACAAAAAGTGATAAAATGACCATAGCCTGAGAACTAGGTTAAACTGGCTCTCAGAGTCTGCCCATGAGCTCCTGGTTTTAACCTATAGTTACTTCCTAACTACGTGTTTAGCTGCACACACATGTCCCATCTTCCTCCACTTCATCCTCTCGCTGAATAGAGATGTAATTCCAACCTTAATGACCCTAGATACTAACAGCCCTGTCAGAGACACATACTATTTCTTCTGCGGTTGCATTTTTCTATATCAGAATTGCTGGAAAATAAACTTTTTCCTATTTGCTCCTCAGATCTCATTTTTTGGGGCTAACAATCTATTCCAAAATTAGGTTTCTGCCTATTTAAGTACTAAATTAAGGTTGTGGTTTTTTATGTAGAAATCAAAGTATGGAATCAGAATCAGGCTAATTGCCTCTGGCTTATTTAGTTTAACAGTCTTAAGAAAGGTTTTTTTTTTTTTCTTTGTTATGTTTAGAATTCATAAACATTTATGAAAGTATATACAAGAAATCTTAGGACTGGCCCCTCAGGTCAAGCAGTGAAGCACCAAACAGAGGAAGCTAGATTCATGTGGCTGACAAGTCATGGAGTGCTTGAAATGCACTCTGAACTTGCTTAGTGTATAGGATTCTGTCAGGATGAGAAACTGGAGGAAGGATTGGGATGTGACTGTCGCTGTTTGGGGAGCTCTCTCTCTCTCTCTCTCTCTCTCTCTCTCTCTCTCACTCTCTCTCGTATGGATATGCATCCTCTAGCATTAAAAAAGAAAGAAAAGATAAGAAACTTTAAGGTTGATTTTTGTCCAGAAAATGACAATAGGTTGAGAAGGGATAGCCAAGTCACACCCATTTACAAAGCCACTGAATTGTCAAAGCTATACTGTTTGAATCTTGTATTCAAACCTAGAAGGGACCAGCAGTTAGCGTAATGGCTATGTCGCTGGACTCCCATGTAGTCAACTGCGGTTCACGTCCCGGACCCGGTGGCTTAAACTCATGCCAGGCGCGTGTGTGTGCGTGCCCAAGATCCTGAGAGGAGAATGGAGGAGAAGGGATTGTGACGTGGCCATCCCCCCTGGGGGGTGATTTCTCGCTTTCTGTCTCTCTGTCTCTCTCTGTCTGTTTGGCAAGCATAAGCGCTCTATAGCAAAAATCTCTCCATGAAAAGAAAAACCTGGAAGTCAAGTTCCAGAGAAGTTCAATTTGCAATGTTGCTTTGCTTAAGAATAAGCACAAACTGGCATAGAAAATATTAAAATGCCAATTTGATGGCTATTGCTTTTTATTCATCTGGTCACTTACTCAATTAAGCTTCACTTTAAAACAAAAAAAGCCCCCCACTCCTCCCTTCAAAAAAGAAGTTAAAAAAATTGTTTCCCTTCTTTATATTAACATGTATACACATTCATATCCTTTATAAAATATCCAAAATCTAGACAGTCTTTCAGAACTTTGCCCTCTAGAATTGTTAGGCACATAGTGTTTCCAAACTCCAGCTTCTAGGAAATGTCTTGATCTACGAATAAAAGCAGGTTTAGAGGCCATTTACCAGAGCCCTGCAATCAGCACCAACTACCGTAGGCTCCGCAATGAAATTCACATATCGATTTTAATTTATAAATCCCCTTCTGCTGCCCTGCTGTGATGCCTTATAGATTACCTCTGCACCTGTAAATCATCTGGCAGCTGGGATTGGTTGTACCACTCATAAACCTGATTCTTTGATTTAAATGTTAGAAGACTGAAAGCAGATGTTTTCATTAATCTTTTATGTATTTTTTTTCCTTACACATTTTTCCTCAGGATAGTATGAAGATAATTATATAGTTTTAACCTTCCTTGATTTATAATTTAAGGTATTTGGCTTATAGATAGTACCATGTAAGAAGGGTTAGCTCCCGGCAAATTTGTGAAACCGCTATTTTTAGAAACCTCAAATTTCTTATTTGACCTCTTTTTTCACCCTTTAAGACTCCTCTCTCATTCCCACAGGGGCCTGCTGCTTTGACTGTTTTCTCCTCTTAACATTTTTATATCTAATTTCATTGCTTTAAATTATATGCAACTATTCATTTTTAAATGTTACACCCATAAATATCAGCTTTTTCCAACCTTTTATTTCACTTTCTTATTTTTAATATTCCAGCACTGTACATCGTTTCAGCAAACAAACTGAATTTTCCCATCAGGAATATGCAATGTATTAGTCCAGCCAAAGATACCGCCATATACTTCATCATCAACAGATAATTTTCCATTGTTGTGTCTGTTAGGTGTTTTACTTATTGCTTTTTTCCCCTTGATTCCTTCCTTCTGACTCCCCCTCATTTCCACTCTCCTTCCACACTGTCTCCAATATCCAAGTTGCTCTCCATGTTTTTATACCTTCCTATCTTTCAATTTCTTGCCATAGAATGGAGGGATTTAGTATACATTGAGTGGAGACATATAACGCCCCTTGTTCATAGTCTGGCTTGTTTCAGTTAGCATTAAATCTCCCATATTTATCCATTTTCTATTAAGTGATGGGATCTCTCTTTTTTTTTATTTTATGGCTGAGTAGTAGTCTGTAACGTGTATGTGTCACATTTTTTCAATCCATTTATCTGTTCTTGGACATTCGGGTTGATTCCATGTCTGAGCATTTGTGACTAATGCTGCAATAAACATGGATATGCAGGTGTTTCTGTGACTGAGCATATTCATCCTTTAGATAGATACCCAGCAGTGGATCTGCTGGATCCCATGGCAATTCTATCTGCAGGTCTTTGAGAAACCTCCACATTGTTCTCCACAATAGCTGTACTAATTTACATTCCCACCAACAGAGTAGGAGAGTTCCATATTTACCACAGCTTTGTCAGCACTTATCACTCTTCATTTTTTTTAATCTCAGTCATTCTGACTGGGCTTAGGTGTTATCTCATTGTGGTTTGGATTTGCATCTCCCTTATGATAAGGGATGTAGAAGATTTTTTCATATGCTTTTTGGTAGTTTGTATGTCTTCCTTGGAAAGTTGTCTGTTTGGCTCATTTGCTCGTCTTCTAATTGGCTTAAGTAATTTTTCGCAGGTAAGCAACTTGAGTTCCCCTGGATATTGTGGTAATCAGTCCCTTATCTGAGGGAGTATTAACAAATGTATTTTCCCATTCCAAGGATTGTCTCCTCACACTAATTATTGTTTCTTTTGCTGAGCAGAAGTTTTTAACCTGATACAATCCCATTTGTCTGTTTTGGTATTTCTGGCTATGCTTTAGGGGTCTTATTTAAAAAAATTTCCCTACTCTGATGACTCCAAGAGTTTCTTCTGTATTTTCTACCAGAAGTTTTACAGTTAGAGATTTTAGTGTAGATTTTTGATTCATCTCAAGTTAATTTTTGCTAATGGTGAGAGATAGGGGTCCAGTTTTTCAAGCACCATTTCTGAAGAGATATTCTTTTCTCAACTAGGTTATCTTATGCACTTTGTCAAATATCAGTTGACTGTATATTTTGGATTTATTTCTGGAAGGTCTCCATTCTGTTCCTTTGATCTTGATCAGCTTCTTTTTTTTTTGGTAGAAAAGGTTTTCTTTTTTGCTATAGGGCACGTGCGCTCACCAGAAAGACAGAGACAGAGAGATAGAAAGCGAGAAATCACCCCACAGGGGGCATGGCCATGCCGCAATCCCTTCTCCTCCATTCTCCTCTCGGGATCTTGGGCATGCAAATACATGCGCCTGGTGTGAGTTTAAGCCACTGGGTCCAGGACTCGAACCATGGTCGGCTACATGGGAGTTTAGCAACAGCCATTATGCTAACTGCTGGTCCCTGGATCAGCTTCTTTAAAAGAAGTTTTAATGTTCCCTATGGTCAGGACTGCATCACATACAGCAGTCCGTTTTTGGAATATCTGTTAACCTGTGGCAAAGCCTTTAACCATCTTTCTTATTAGTAGAGCTATGGTAGCCATATTTATTCTACCCAGCTTTGCCCATGGCTATAGTTACTGGGATGAGGTGTAACCATTTAACAGAGGCTGCTCAAATTCTCACAACTATGAAGAACAAGAGTTTCACATTCAGATTTAAATAGTGATATAAAAATCTCGGGAGTTGTGGTTCTGCATTCAACTATCCATGGATCAAGGACGAGAGACATCAGATCTCCAAATCATAAAGAATAAATAATTTAGGGAGCCAGCAGTTAGAGTAATGACTATGTCGCTGGACTCCCACATAGTTGACCGCGGTTCATGTCCCAGACCCGGTGGCTTAAAACTCACGCTGGGCGCGTGTGCATGCATGCCCAAGATCCCGAGAGGAGAATGGAGGAGAAGGGATTGCGGCATGGCCATGCCCCCTGTGGGGTGATTTCTCGCTTTCTGTCTCTATGTCTCTGTCTGTCTGGCGAGCGCACGTGCCCTATAGTGAAAAACCTCTCCAAAAAAAAAAAAAAAGAATAAATAATTTAAATGTGAATAAAAACATCAGAGACACAAACAGTATGTCTTTGTTCCATTCCTGTTATTGAATTCAATGAGATAGCTTTCTTTCCTTGTGAAAATTAGCCTGTTTTAATTAAATTACATCAAATTGGTTTCTGTTACTTGTAAGCACAGTACTATGGCTGATATATAATGATTCCTGTCATCCTGCTTCTCTCTCAGAATAAGATTATTCAGTATTCAGTGTGGAGATAAACACATATAATCCACAATCTATGGGTTTAGAGAAAATGGCTTCCACAGCTTCCACCTCTAGCTCCAGGGTATAGATTTTGATTCAGGCTGTGTTAGGAATGAAGTCAGGGTACACAGTGAGCCAGTGAAATAAAGGGAAATTTTACTGGCATTACTGAGAGATTCACACTTTTCCCACATAATT
Organism: Tupaia belangeri chinensis; assembly: GCF_000334495.1. Lineage (NCBI taxonomy): Eukaryota > Metazoa > Chordata > Mammalia > Scandentia > Tupaiidae > Tupaia > Tupaia belangeri. The sequence continues at coordinate 3,201,715 of NW_006159787.1, forward strand.
TGAACTTGCAAGTTTGTGGCCTAGAACAACTGCAACTCTTATATTCAAGAAGTTCTGGTTTAAGGACCAGCAGTTATCATGATGGCTAAGTTGCTGGACTCCCACAGTCGACCGTGGTTCGAGTCCCAGACCCAGTGGCTTAAACTCATGCCAGGCGCATGTGCGTACATTCCCAAAATCCCAAGAGGAGAATGGAGGAGAAGGGATTGCGGCGTGGCCATCCCCCCTGGGGGGTGATTTCTCGCTTTCTGTCTCTCTGTCTCTGTCTGTCTGGTGAACATACGCGCCCTATAGCAAAAACCTCTCCGAGAAAAAAATAAAGAAGTTCTGGTTTATATAAAAATGAATAAACTTAGAAATAGGAGAATCTAAAAATATGAAAAAGAAAAGAGAAACAGGATACTGGAAAAGTGTCAGTTGAGCCATGGTTTCAGGTCCTATCTTGTTATGTATTCTGTACCTCACGACATGGACTTTCCTGGTTGATATATGCCAGTGTTATCTTCTTTACCTAAATGATAATATATCATGGGACCAGCAGTTAGCATAATGGCTATGTTGCTGGACTCCCATGTAGTTGATCGCGGTTCAAGTCCCAAACCCGGTGGCTTAAACTTACGCCGGGCACCTGTGCATGCGTGCCCAAGATCCTGAGAGGAGAATGGAGGAGAAGGGATTGCGGCCTGGCCATCCCCGCTGGGGGGTGATTTCTCAATTTCTGTCTCTCTGTCTCTCTCTGTCTGTCTGGTGAGCACATGTGCCCTATAGCAAAAACCTCTCCAAAAAAAGTAAAAATGATAATATATAGTATTCTTTGAAATAACAGAAAGTAAAAGAAAAATTTTAAATGGTAGTATCATTACACTTGCATTCCTTTTCTCTCCATATAAAAAAGATTTCACTTGTTCACTTTTATGTAGTTTTCCATTAGTTTATCTAATAAAGCTAATTGATTGTGTACTTATTTCTAACAAAATGAGAAAAGAAGAAGAAAGAGGAGGGAGAGAGAGAGAGATCCCCTGTTCCAGTTTCCTAGTAAGGCAAGGCTATTGTGGCACTACTGGGCCAGGTCCATCCAAGTTGGTCCAGGAATTAAACCTGGCAGTCCCATATGGCGTAGCCTTGCACATTAAGATAGTGTCTTGCCACTTGCTTCATTGTGGCTAGGCCCTCCATCTTTTAAGTAAGTTATTCAGTAAAGACTAGGTATTGTATAGATAAAAAACAACAGAGAGACAATTAGAACACCTTAGTTTTCTGCTAATTTTACTATATATTTTAAATAGGGAAATCATTCTCTATATACAGTGTTCAAGAGATAACATAATTTCTTTCTGACCAATTCAGAACGTTACTGTGAAGTTACATTCACAGGTTGTTCACAGTTCTTTGCAAACATTTACACACACACACACACACACACACACACACACAATGTTCTTGGAAATTAAAATATAATTTTAAGGTTTTCGATTTGTGATTCATTTCCTCTCATAATTAACACCTAGACTATAATATCAAGGTCCATATGGTCTCTAGTCTTTATTCCGATTACTAGATTCAAGGAAGAGGTTCTCTTCTGATTGCATATTGTAATAGTTCATTATTAGTGAAGAGTCAGAGTCTCTGAAGTAGTTTCACAAAGTGCTGGTCTTAGGAAATGAGCAATACAGACTATAGACTCAGATTACAAACAAGCGATTTTCTGATCCTAGCAGATTTTAATTCTGATACCATTTACTGGAGAAAATAGGATGAAAAAAAATCAAGGCAACCATTCTTTGAACCTCCAATTAATAGTATAGTCCTTTAAATGATTGAGCCTATTCCTACCCATTTATTAATAATTAGACTAGGCTAACTCCTGTTAATGACAGCTATGTTTTCAGAGTATTTGTGGCTTTAATAATGGAGTGTTTATTTAGAGTATATTACAAAGTCAACAAAGGTGTGGCTTAAGTATTCCTCTAGTAAGAGATTATACTCCCATGTTCTTAAAAATTCTGTGTGAGGTAAACCAAATAACCAAATCTGACACCTGAAAGTATCCCCATGTCCCGACCCGGGGGGACAGCCGAACGGGTTTCTTGAGTGAAGGAGTGAGAGCCGGGGCAGGCTGCGTAGTGTTACAGCACGGAGACGACAGTGTCGTCTGTTTATTGTGGGCAGCACGGTACAGCACAGAGACGACGCAGTGTCACAACTCTTAAGGGTCGCGTCGTCTACTGTGAGCAGCACGGAGACGACGCGGTATCACAGCTCTTCAGGGTCGTCCGGAGACAATGTAGTGTTACAGCTCTTCAGGGTCTCCCAGGTCGTCTGGAGACGATACAGTGTCAGCTCTTCAGGATCTTCAGGGTCGTCTGGAGGATGCCCGGGGGTTCAGCT
>NW_006159787.1:3204126-3209740 GCF_000334495.1 Tupaia belangeri chinensis
TCTCGGTCGTCTGTGTCGTCTTCTCGGTCGTCTGTGTCGTCTTCTCGGTCGTCTATGTCGTCTGGCTACTGTGGGCCAGGCATCGTGGTTATATACACTCTGATGGGTTGTAAACGGTGGGCCCTGATTGGTTGTTAACGGTGGGCCCTGATTGGTTGTTAACGGTGGGTTATGATTGGTTGCTTTTGGACCAATCATGAGGTGCCGGATATGCAAATTTGAGGGATTCTAGTGGCCAATCAGAGCAAGGTTTCGAAGGTCAGGTTTTTGGAAGGGAACCAATCATGGTAATTGTTTGCTCTCTGAGAAACCTCGGCAGACTCGCTGGTGCGCAGCTTCCCACATCCCCACATCCACAAGATTATGTATGGAATACCTTCGTGGTTTTGAAGATGAACTAATTATTGAATATTTGATCTATCTGAATATTAGTGTCACAAATAGTCTTTGAAATTTTCCAAGTCAACTTACTCACACGTGGAAGAGAACATTGAATTGAATTTGTTTTTAATGAGATATAGCAAACAGAATTTTTAAATACATTCCTGTTATTAATGTTAACAGAGAAATGGACTGGGACTGACATTTTAAAAATGAATGCTTTTTCTGTTGATTTAAATATGAACATACGTTCATTGTACAAAAGTCAGTAAATACAGAAACTGTAAGGAATAAAATGTATGCCTTATGAAACTACCTCAACCATAATTTATATTTGTTGTTCTCAATATTGCTTTCACATGCACATACATGTGCATACACATATACACATGTGCACATGCACATATAGGAAGATGCTCATTGATAAACCAGAACAACTCAGGCCTTGGAAAATACATATTTTCAAAGTTTCTTTTTTTTCCCCTAAGAATAAGAGGGAGAGACAGAGAAAAGGAACACCAGCAACATAGTTCCAATGTCATGGTCAAACCCCAGCCTCAGACACCCCAGGATCACAGGCTAATCATGGCTAATGTACTCAGAAAGGTCTCTGGACTCAAACGGAGAATCTTCCCATATGCAATTGCCTCACAGGGCATTGTATTTTATCATCTTCTGGCCCCTATATTAGAAAATATTTTAATATTTGAATTTCCTTTTTCCTGGTTTTTCTTAAAATTCTGTGGGTAGAATTATTTACTGCCACATATTCTGACACATAGTGACCACTGAGGCAGGAATATTGTGATGTTAACTCTGGGAAGGGAAATACTATCTAGCTTAGCCTCAAGGCCAGCCTTCCACATGGAGTCTATCTACCAGAGCCAGAATTTGGAGGCCAGGGTAGCAGTCAAGATAGGTGGCAAAATTGCCTGGCCTGCTAGAAAAGAATAGGACTCCTAATATCACCTATTTCAAATGATAATATCTATTACAAAAACCTCTGACCTTTATCTAGCTTGGTTAAGTTCTAATCTCACTGAACTAGTAGAAAGGTGGATGTTACGATGAGGAAGAGGTTCTGTAGGCAACTGGTCACAGAAGAGATGGGTGGGTACACTGGGAATTCCTGTTTATGATTCCAGAGAGCATCAGAGCTCCTGTTCTGAAAGATGAAAGAAATGAGCTGGTGGTAGACTGATTTAAGGGCCAGTGTGAGTAAATACTGAATTTCTTTGGGAATTTTGGGTATTGAAAGTCATGACAAGAGGGAAAAAGTACTTTCCGATATAAGTTGTTAAAGGAAAATTAAGGTTAAAGGAAGTTTATTTTATCTTAAGTTGTGAAGATCTTTACATGATGAGATTTTTGACATTTTGTTTAAACTATATGTTGAAAATGTTCTTTCCAATTTTTCAATTGTCAAACTCATGGGATTTTACAAAAGTTTTTGTTGGGTATTAAAACAGCTGTATCTATTATTATTTTCTTTTACAAATTTTTACTTTGTTTTTTATGTATTGAGAGACCTGTGGCCCGAAGTTTTTTTTTTTTTTTTATTCTTTTTGCTTCCTTTAGAGTATCTCTTCTTAAAGTATTTCTCTCTTTATTCAAATAACTTATATAAATTGGATGTATTTTATTTTATGCATAATTACAGTAAGGATTCCATTTTAATGAAATTTCTGAAGATCTACTCACTTCTGTTTAGTGACTAATACAGTAAAATTTTATGAAAGAAATGGCATATGCAAATTTCCTTTAAATTTAGAAATTTTACTGGTGAGTTTTTTTTTCAAATTATCTTTCATAAATTTGATGCATATTGAAATCCATAACTGAAAGTAAATTCAGGCCACATTATACATTTTTACCTCATTTTTTTTAACATGTGAAAATCATCATTGAGATAGATATAAACGAGATTATGACACGTCCAATGAAATGACTGGTGAAGCTTAAAATGTGAGCTTAAAGAAAATGAGCAAATATTGGATTTCTTAGAAAGAAATAAGAAATGTATTGACTATAGAAATAAATATTAAGAATTTTATTCAAGTGAGAAAATTATACTAAGTATTTAAAACCAAGCACTATATAATACTTATTTGAAGTAAATAAGTATACCTTTCTAGAGTAGGCAGGGAGGAGGGAATACTGGTAATCTAATTTTTATCAAGAAATTTTGAAACAAAAATACATGTAATTCTTGCACATAAATTAGGATTCATTTGTCAAGAATATTACATAAATATCAATATGTAAAAGGATATAATTTTAGAGCTATAGTGATAACCAAGCATGAAGTATTAAGAATGGTAATCTTGTTAATTAAAACTACACTTTTTGTTAAAGAAAAATGATTATTCGTTGGCATAAAGAAATTGAAGACTCCATATCATTCTGGCAAATAAAAATATGAATACAAAGAAACTCTAATATAAATGAAAGAAACATGATAAAAATCTCTTATACACAGATGAGCCTAACTGGTGTGATGAGAGCTAACTAAAGAATGTATGCATTTGTAGATTATTTTCCACCTATAAACACTAAGCTTTATTATATACCATTTTAATATGGATATTGTGATAAGAGCAGTTATTATTACGATGGATAAGAGTAGTTACTATTATGATGTAAATATGATATTTACGTTCTTACTGTCTCATGAAACTAGTTGAGTGTTTTAATATTTAATTCCCATTATAAGTCTGCAAGTTCTTTCCTCAAAAAATCCCAATGCCACCTGTTTTCTCTCACTCTCTGTCCATGATCTACTTCCAACTTATTGACTAATTGTGACAAGAAGTCCTGGAAATCCTGAATTAATTTTGTTATTTCAATTGTCTCCCCATTTTCACTCAACTTATTCTTTTTACCTCTAATACATATATCTCTACTATATTCCTCCATAATGTCTTTCAGAAGACTCTATCTTCTCTGGTATCATCAGCTTTTATTTCCTTATAATCTTTTAAAAATGTCTATATACCTGTTTCAGTTCTGATTTTCTAAAATAACTTTCTATTTTTATGTGTAAATCACCATCCAAGTCTTCATTGGTTTTACCCTCAACCTCATCTAAAGAGTAGTCTTTTTTGCTCCTTCCACTTCAGTATGTAGTGTTTTTTTTAGAGGGAGATTTTTCTATAGGGCATGTGTGCTCGCTGTAGAAACAGAGAGAGACAGAGAACCTGAGAAATCAGCCCCCAAGGTGGATAGCCGTGCTGCAATACTTTCTCCTCCATTTTCCTCTTAAGATTTTTGGGCACACACGCACATGTGCTCAGTGTGAGTTTGTTGCCTTCAGGTCCGGGACTCGAACCGCTGTTGACCATGTGGGGGTTCAGCAACATAACCATTATGCCATCTGCTGGTCCCTACTTCAATATATTTTTAAAGTAACAACTTTAGGGGACAGCAGGTGGTGTGGTGGTTGGGGTGCTGGACTCCCACATGGCTGACTGGAATTTAAGTCCTGGATCTGGCAGCTGAAACTCACACTGAGCACGTGTGCCCAGAATCTCGAGAGGAGAATGGAGGAAAAGGGATTGCATTGCAGAGTGGCTATCTCCCGGGGGGTGATTGCTGAATTTCTCACTGAAGAGACAGAGAGAGACAGAGAGAAAGAAAGTGAAAGATCACCCCGGGGGATGGCCACACCTCCTGCAATATAAAAAAAGTAATAACTTTGGACAGGGTACATAGTGGTGCAGTAGTAAAATCTGACGCTCTGCTAGGCTGACCAACATGATAGGAATCCTGAGTTCATGTCTGGAGACCACCTGGTGTTTGCCAGGCATGGGTGTGTCTATATCTGAAGCTGGCTGGAGCTGGGGGTGAATCAGGTATTGAGAACCTATTGAAGATGCCATCTGTCTGTCTCTTTTTCTCTGTGTCTATCTCACTCATGAAAGAAAGAAACTTAAAAACAGAAATTAAGGTTTTCTATTGAAATATATAAACGTACACAAAAATTCAGTGTAAGTGTTCAATTAGACAAATTTTTACAGACTCATGTAATCAACACTCAGATGAATGTATACAGATTTGCTCCCACTTCAGAAGCCTCCATCACGTGCTTCTCCATTTACTACCACCACCAAAGTAAACACTTTCTTGATTTAAATACTATAGACGAATGTTGCCTATTCTTGCGTGTTACATAATAAAGAGAATTATGTAATACACCACAGTTGCCTGTTATTTTTGTCTAACTTTATTCACTGAGTATATTTTTGTAAATGGTTGTGATTTCTTTTCATCGATCTATAGTCCACTGTGAGAACATACCACGTGTTTTAGCCATTCTACAGAGATGGACATACGTGTTGTTTTAACTTCTGATTTTCAGGAATGCTGCTAAGGATATTCGTGTGTATATATCTTTCAACGACCTTATATAGGCATTTCCATTGGCTACCTCTTTGGGAATACATTTGGCTTGTTCGCAAGGTTAATATAGGGTCAACTTTAGTAAAGAACTGCAAAACAGTTTTCCAAAGTGGTTGCAACATTTTACTCTCCCACGAGCTGTGTATGAGTTCCTGTTGATCCACATTCTTCTCAACATTTAGAAGTGTATTTTTAATTTTAGCCATTTGGGTGCATTTTTCTAACTAAACATTTAAATTTTAAATGTCTTTTTTTGAATTTTAAATTGTTTTTAAAAGCCATTCTAGTTGTGGTGGATAGTAATATATTGTGTGATAGTAATTTGCATTCTTATGATGATTCACTGAAGTGGAATACATTTCATATTTGTTGACCATTAGAATACCCTCTTATGTGAAGACTGTTCAGGCTTTCGGTCTTTTTTCCCCCCTTAATAGATTGTCTTTTTCTTAATGATTTATAACTCTTTTTAAAGTCTAGATAGTTGTTCTTTGTTAAATACATGGTTTTTTCCCCCCACTTTGTGGCCTTTTACTTATCTCTCATAACGATATTTCTTAATGAACAGAAGCTTTTACTTGTTTTCATTATAATTAATAATTTTTGCATCCTGTTTAAGAATTAGTTCCTACCACAATCTCATGAATATATTCCCTGAATTTCCTTTTTAATGTTTTATTATCTTTCCTTCTAACCACAAATCTATGACATTTACTTTTTGGGTCATTATATGAAGTTTGTGTTTTGGTTTATTATGATATATAATCAATATTTTTATTTTTTTCATAAGAGTAGCCAATTGACCCCCAATCATTCAAATATATATTCTTTCCCT
>NW_006159787.1:3210245-3221107 GCF_000334495.1 Tupaia belangeri chinensis
TCCCTACTTTACTACAATGTCACTGATATCACTGTGGGAGAAAACCTCCAGATGGTTACCTATCTTCCCATCGTCTGGTTTTCATGGCCTTGGATGGTCCCCTCCAACATTGCAGGACTGACCACATGCAGTGGAAATAATTGTGTGTTAACTTCTGATGCCAGGCCGTGACAGACTGTGCCTTTCATTTCATCCCTCTCTCATTTGCTCTCTCCTTCTCTCATAGCCTTTGCTGGAAGAAGATAGTTGCTATGGAAGACTATGGACAAACTCATGGGATAGGGGACAGAAGCCTCTTACCAAAAGCCACCCGAGTGAGCTTGGAAGCTGATACTACAGCCCTGCAGCTGACAGCTTGACTGTAACCTCATGATAGACCCTGAGCCAGAGCTGCCTAGTCAAGGTGCTCAAAAATTCCTGACACATGAAAACTAATTGAGAAGATAAATGTTTGCTTTTTAAGCTGCTAAGGTTTGGGACAATTTGTTAAACAGAGCATATGACAAATACAATCAGCAAATGACTGTATATGTTAGTTTATTTATGGACTATTTTCTGTTCTGTTGGTCTAGTTTTCACTCTCTGTCCCACCACCACACTGAGTCATTATCATAGTATTAAAATAAATCTCTCTATCTGGTAGTGTAAGTACTCAGATGTCGCTGTTCTCCAAGACTGCCTTTGATATTCCAGGTCTTTTTAATTTTCATATAAATTTTAGAATCAGCTCATCAATTTTCATCCATTCACAAATACATACACACATAGATACAAGATACCTGCAGTGATTTTGATTGGGATTTAATTGAATCTATAGATCAATTGGGCAGAATTGACATCTTTAAAATACTGAGTGTTCTAAGCCATGAACATCCCTCAAATTATTCAAGTCTTTTAAAAATACCTATCAATATTACTTAGTGCTGTACATTGTAAAAATCTTGCACATACTTCATTTAGTTTGAAGTTTCTAATGCTATTGAAATAAAAATTCATCATTTTTCTTGCTTTTTGCTTTTATGTGGAAATGCAAGTGTATTCTGTTAACTTACTAATGTCTGTTATTAATTCTAATAGTTTTTCTTGTAAATTCCTTTGGGTTTTCTTCTTATATAATCACATTGTCTGCAAAAAAGTGACAATTTTATTTCTTCCTTTCAAATTCTTATTCCTTTTATTTCTTTATGCCACTGTCCAGGTCCTTGGTTCAATGTAGAAAAAAGATAGTTATACTGTGCATCAATTTATTTCCCTTTATCTCTATTATATTTTCAATCTCACAGGGAAATCTTTTAACTCATCAATATATAGGATGTTTCATACAGTTTTTCTTTTTTCTTGGTGGGCATTCTTCATGAGATTAAAGACACTGCTTTTTTACTTACTTTTGTGAGGTTTTAATCAGGACTAGATGTTCAGTTTTATCAAAAAAGTTTTTTCTGTATCTAATAAAATGTTCATGTAAGATTTTCTTCTGTTTTCAGTATACAGTGTTGAATTTCAATAATTTACTTGTTTATAATTTTATATTTTCCATATAAAAAAAATTAAATAAGTGGACAACATTTTACAAAGAACACCTGTTTTCCCACCACCTGTGTTCCATAAATGTTAAGATTTGCTATAATTTCTCAATATATATATACATTCATAAGTCCATCATTTATTATTTTTGTTTCAACTTACACACAATTATACATATTTATGAGTTATAGTTTGATATTTCAGTTCATGTTTATGACATGCAATGATCATGTTAGGGTAATTAACATATCCATCAGTTCAACTATTTATCTCTCCTTGTATTGGGACCATTCGAAACCTTTTCCAGCTGACCTTATGCCAAGTGGTTAGGGGGAGCTGGAGTCCACGTACATGGCTAATTGTGGTTTGAATTCTGGCCCCAACAACTTGAAAAACAAACTGGGAGCATGCATGTTCTTACCCAAGATCTCAAGAGGATGGAGAAAGGGAGGAGAAAGGACCACAGGATGACCACACCCTATTGAGGGTTGTTTTCTTCTTCTCTCTCTCTGTCTCTTTCTGCCAAGTTTGCAGACCCTCTGGCAACTAAAACAAGCAAACAAACAAAAAACCTCTAGCTATCTTAAAATATACAAATTACTATCATTTTTTCCCTTTATTCATGATAGTGTGAAAGATAGATTAAAGTGAGAAAGAGAAAATTGTGTCACCATAGCTGAACCTATAGTAAATTACTGTTAACCTTAGTTGCCCTGTTATACTATAGAACACTGGAAACAAATCTTTAACTATATTTTTGTACCTCTTTTAACCAGGCCTTCTCTACCTTCCTCCCCTTTCTCTTCCCCTTGGTATAGAAAGACAAAGACTTCATGTTCTCACTCATCTGTGGAGGGAAAAAAATTTGATCTCATAGAAGCAGAGAGTAGAATAGGCATCAATTCATCATGTCAGAAGAAAAATGATTACTGAATATTTAACTAATCCTGGACAAAATATTACTTACTTTGACATGTTATCATTTTTTATATTTCTGGGATGATTTATCATTATTTTGTTAGGTTTTTGCATGTACATTTGGATATTGTCACTACAGTTTTGTTGTTTGTGGTGACCTTTTCAGGTTTTATAACTTAAGATATGTTATGTTATATCTTAACATAACCTTGTAACTAAGTTAACCTTGTAAATAAGTTTTCAAAGTTCCCTTTTCTCTTATTGTTGGGTAAAGTATACATAAAATTGATGGACTGCCTTTTTTTAAAAAATTGTGCAGGAAATTCAGCAGTATAATGAACTGGAATTGGAATTTCTTTTGGGCAAAATGCTAAATAATAGATTCAATTTATTTAATAAATAAAAGTATTTAAGATTTATATTCATTTTTTCAGTTTTAGTAGGTTGTAATTTTTTTTTCAAATGTGTTGTGCTAAATTTTCAAGTTGAATGGAGTGAACTTACTTATAACATCTATTGATTTTTTTTTTTAATTTGCCACCAGGTGCATACAGGTGAATGCACTCACCAGAGAGAGAGAGAGAACGTGAAAAAGCATTCCCCACGGGGCGTGGTCAAGCTGCAATCTCTCCTCGTCCATCTCTCCCTCATTTTGGGATTTTGGGCACACACACACACACAGACACACACAGTTTATTTCTCAAGCTGCTGAACGTGAACTGTGAAGTCAGCCATGTGAGATCTACTTGCCTTAACTATCATGCCACAGGCTGGCTCTCTATTGAAGTTTTATGGGTTTTTATTTGTTTGTTTGTTTTTGTTTGTTTGTCTATTTGTTTGTTAGGTTTAGCCATAGGGCATGTGTACTTGCCAAAGAGAGACAGAAAAAGACAGAAAGAAGTAAAGTGAGAAATAGCTCCCCAGATGGATGGCCACACTGCAGTCCTTTCTCCTTCATGCTCTTCTCAGGACTGTGGATTTTGGGCATCCGCCCATACACCTACGGTGATTTTCAAGCCAACAGGTCCAGAATTCAAGCCATGGTCAGCCATGTGGAATCCAGCGCTTTAAACTTCTCGCCATCTGGTGGCCCAATTGAGTTTTTAATGTCTGCAATATATGTAGTGATAGCACTTTATTTTTTCTTGTGATCTATTATTTGTGCTTGCTTTATTTTTTCATGATCGGTCCTGCTATCATTTTATCAATTATTTCAGGGAACCAACTCTTGTATTTGCTTGCTCTTACTGCCTTTTTGTTTCCTCTATCTTTTATTTCTGCTCTTCTCTTATTTTGCCTAGTTTCTTAAATTGGTTCATCATTTTTTATTAGTTTCTAAAAAAACCTAATTTCTAATAAACATATTTGAAACTAATTTTTTCTCTAAGTCCTGCTTTAAATACATACTACAAATTTGGACATGTTAGGACTACCCAGTGCAAAATATTTCTCACTTTGTGACTTCTTCTTTGAACAATGAGCCATTTGGAACCATATTGTCTAGTTTTTAAATATTTGGGTATAATCTAGATTTTTGTTATTGTTACTGACTTCTGATGAGTAATAAAATACCAATGGCTTGTTTTATAACCCATGCTACCGTTAGTTTGGGTGAATGTTCCATACGACTTTCAAAAGAATGTGTATTCTGTTACTTTGTGGCAAAATATTCTTCAATATCATTAACTCTAGCTTTTTAAATATCTAATCATCGTTTTTTAGAACTTTTTTCATCTCATTGCTTTTCCTGCTTGCTCTGGAAGAGTGGTTAAATATGCTGCTCTCACTGTGAATTTATCTTGTCTTCCATTTAATCCTGTCTGTTTTTGCTTTATATATTTTGGAGCTATATGATTTGATAGGACCAGATTTAGAACTGTGACATGTATTTTCTAGTAGAATGAAGGCTCTCTCTTGTCATTTCAAGTATTTTCTTTTTTCTCTCATCTTTTTTTTACCTGGAGCTTACTTTAATATTAGCATCATTTCAACTACTGCTTTTGTGATTATTAATATTTGCAGTGTATCTTTGTCCAACATTGTACTTCCAGTTTTCCTGTGCTTTCTCTTTAAGAGGTGTTTAATAAGTAACAAAGACTTGCTTTGCTATCAAATTGATATTTTTCTTGTCATTGGATATTTCATTTTAATATAGTTCGTAATAATGTTGCTTTCTATCTATCACCTATTTGTTTTCTATTTGATCCACTATTTGAAGTTCCATATTTTTCTTTCATTTCTTTTTAGATATAATCAATAAATATTATTTTCTATTTTTCAATTGGATTGATTATTTTGTTTTTGTTTGTTACAGGGCATATGTACTCAGAGAGAGAAAGTAGGAAATCCCTCCCCAGTGGCCACGTCAAAATCCCTTCTCCATTTTCTCAGCATTTTAGGAACACACATACATGCACCTGGGTATGTTTTTCAAGCCACTGGGTTTGGGATTCTAACTGCAAAATCAGCCGTGTAGTAGCCGCCTTAACCTCCACACCACCTGCTGACCCTAATTTTATTTTTTTTACATTTTTTAAGAGATCTCTGCTATAGGGTGTATGCACTTGCCACAGTAAAGGGGAGAGACAGAGTGACAGAAAGTGAGAAATCACCCCTCCCCAGGGGGGATGACCACACCACAGTGCTTTTTCCTTCATTCTCCTCTTGGGATTTTGGACACACACTCACATGTACCTGGTGTAAGTTTTAAGCTGCTAGGTCTGGGACTCGAACTGTGGTCATCCATGTTAGAGTGCAGGGATATAACCATTAGGCCATTTCCTTGTCCCCATTATTCAATTTCCTTTCTCATAGGGATCAGTAGTTAGCGTAATGGCTATGTTGCTGGACTCCCATGTAGTCGACCGTGGTTCACGTCCTGGACCCGGTGGCTTAAAACTCACGCCAGGCGCATGTGCGTGCGTGCCCAAGATCCAGAGAGGAGAATGGAGGAGAAGGGATTGGCCATTGTCTTCCTTGGTGAAATACATAATTCACTTCAACTTATATTCAATTCCTTTGCATACTTTTTATTTGGGTAATTTTATTGTGTTTTGTTTAGGTTTTCCTATCAAATTATAAAAATTCCCTATATAAATTGGGTAGTTTCCTCTTATCAGATGTAGGATTCACAAATATTCCTTCCTGAATTTACAGGCTGCCTTTTTGTTGGTTGTTTCCTTTGCTGGGCAGACTATTTGATACAATCCTATTTGTTTTGCTTTTGCTGCCTGGACTTCTGGTGATACATGAAAAATCTTTTCAAGGCTATTGTCAATGAGCATGCTTCCTACAGAATTTCTTCAAGGAATTTTATCAAATCAGGTCTTGCGTTTAGGTCTTTAGTTCAAGCCACTGGATCTGAACTCTAACTGCATTTATGAATCCGGTGACAAAACCACTATGCAATCTCCTGTTCCCTCCCCATCCCCATTCACTTTTTATCAAATGTCTGGATTTTATTCTTCTTTATGGCTAAGTACTATTCCATAGTATATATATATGCCACATTTAGTTCATTCATCTATTCTTGAAAATCTGGGCTGATTCCAAGTCTTAGCAACTGTGAACAATGCTGCAATTAATATGTTTGTGCAACTTTTTTCCAAATGAGTGTTTTCTTACCCTTTGGGTAGATACCCAGGAGTGTAATGACTTGGTCATATAGTATTTCTATTTATAAGTTTCTGAAAAATGAATATATATTACTTGACTACTATGCATTGTATTCACACTGAAAAGCCATTTTGTATGCTGCAAAGATATGTGTGTATGTGAGAGTGGGTATGTAATTAAATATCAATAAAAATACTAAGTCATCAGGAAAGTCATGACATACTTTTCTATGCAAAAATGCATCATGACTTTCCTGACAACCCAATAATAATTTTTAAAAGTACAGGAAAAGAAACCACATGCCCAAATCAATGATAAACAAAGATCCAAAAATCTTCAATAAAAAACCCCAGCAAACTTAGTTTTACAACTCGTCAACAAGATTGAACATTATGACCAGAGCAGATTTACCCTTGGGATGTGAAGCTGACTTCACGTAGGCAAGTCAATGAACGTGATATAGCTTTAACAGAACAGCAGATACAATCCATATGATCATCACAATAGACAGAATTTGACAGTGTTAAATATTCTTCCTTGATTGAAAATAAAAACTTCCAGCAAATTAGGAATACAGGGAAATTTTCTCAACACAATTAAGGCCATTAGTAAAATTCTCACAACTAGCATATAATCAGTGGGGAAAAACTAAAAGCTATCTTTATATATTTTTTTTTATTTTTTATAATCAAGTTCAAGGCAAGAATACCTATTCTCACCACTCCTATTTACCACAGTATAGAAAGTACTAGAAAGATGAATTAGACAAATGATCAATTAATAAATGATATCCAAACTAAAAGAAGAAAAAAGTTTATTCCTATTTGCAGATGACTCGACCCTACACTTAGAAAATCCTAAAGTCTACAAACACATACCTGTTAGAGCTAATATATAAATTCAGTAAAGTTTCAGGATATAAAATCAACATACAAAATTCAGTCAAATTTCTTTACACCATTGACAACTTCATTGAAAATAAAATTAAGTATGGGTATGCCAATTTAATTTTTTCAGCAACTTAAGTATATCATTTAATTTGGTGTTCTCTAAGCAAAAAAAAAATGCAAAGCAAAATAAATAAAAAGTAGTAAATACAAAAATTATCAACAAAAAATGTATGTCACTTTAATTGGCATCTTTCCATCCCACAAAACTGCCTCAGGTTCTCCAATTACCAGACTACTATTAAATTTACAAAGACATTGTTCCCATTCTTGCCTTCATTTTTTTTTTCTTTACTTGCATAAATCTTTAACAATATTTCTTTTGACTGCTTAGTATTAGTCTCTTTCTGATAACAACTTCCTTATTAGTTTTCTTTTTATTTACTTTTTTTAATACATTCAATTACATTATTTAGCTTACAAGGTGATCATTTCAATATATGAACATTTCTCCCCGGTCTAGTTGATCAAAATATAACAACACAATTCGCTTTTCCCTTTACAAGTAACTTGGGTAAAATGTCAATCAAGGTGACTTATCTGTTCATCAAGGAAAACAACATAATCTAATCAAGGCCAAACAGATACTTTTTTTCTCCTTGAAAGAAGAATCTTGAATTTATTTGCACAAAGACTGAAAATAATTAGAGTTGATTCTTCCTGATGATGATCTAGTATAGAAACAATATTATTATATTGTCATTTTAATCTGCACTTTTTTTCTCTAAACTTACTCTTCTATAGTAACTAGAAAAGTAAAGGAAATATATTTTGCTGTAGCAAGACAGTATATTATTTCATTAAAGGCTGGATATAGCTGGTGATTCTGTAAGAGAGTAACTAGGAAGTTGAGAAGACTTTAATCCATAACATTTTAAGACTAGGAAAAAGAAGATTTAGGAAACAAGATCAGAACCTAAAATTGCTGTTTTCTCAAAGTTATACTCCTCTGCAAGTTTATAAAATCAATCCAAAGATAGAAGAGGAAAAGCCAGCATTGCATTTTTAATGATCTATATTTATTTATTTTGTCCTAAAAACAAACATGAGGTTTTTGGATCTGAGGTAGACTATTAATTTTTACTTATGGCGGTAACTCTATTGGCTTCTCATACTCTAACCTCCTGTTCAGGGTAACGCGATAAGAGCCATAGACAATCATTTACAAAAGGACATATACCAAAGGAGAGGAACCCCAAGGTTTTGAATCTATACTTTATGTAGAAATTGCTATAGAGCTGCTTTCCTGTATTCCTTTGAATAGGAGGGAAACCTAACCTCTGTACATAAAACAAAGAGAAGTGAGTGCATAGTTACATCTCTTTGAAATATATGGGCCAGCAGCTGTCATAGCGTTTACATTGGTGGACACCTACATGGCCAAACACAGTTCAAGTCCCAGAGGTGGTGGCTTAAAATCACACCAGGCACCTGTGTGTGCATGCCCAAGATCCCTTGAGGAAAATGGAAAGAGACTGCAGCATGGCCATCCCCCCAGGAGGTGATTTCTCACTTTCTCTCTCACTGTCTCTGTCTCTCTCTGGTCAGCGCATGCACCATAAGGCAAAAACTTCTCAAAAAAAAAAAAAAAAAAAAGAAAAAGAAAAAGGAAAAAAAAAAGGTAAATGGAAGGCCTTTTTTTTTTTTTTTTTTTTTTTTTTGGAGAGATTTTTGCTATGGTGTGTGTGTACTCACCAGAAAGACAGAGAAAGACAGAGAGACAGAAAGCGAGAAATCAACCGCCCCCCCCACCAGGAAGGATGGTCACGCCGCAATCCTTTCTCCACCATCCTCCTCTTGGGATCTTGGGCACACATGCACACACACCTGGTGTGAGTTTAAGCCACCGGGTCCGGGACTCAAACCGTGGTCGACTATATGGGAGTCCAGTGACACAGCCATTGCGCTAACTGCTGGTCCCAGATGTCCTCTTTTTAAAATGTGAACCCATGGCTTGGAGGGAAGATGAATCTGTTATTCGAGAGGTTCCTGTCTATTTAACCACCTTTTAACTTCCAAATTTGTTCCATAAACTCGAGTTCCAGTTTTACATGCTTAGAAAACTCTAACCATGTAAGAATATTCTCTTCATAGTTGCACCAAGAAGTAATATTTTGCTATATATTAAGTTTTTTTAGTGTATTAAATTTTTTTAGGCTGAAAGCTCACTATCATTTCTTTTTTCTTGAAGAATTATTTATTTAATTTTATTTATTCATTCTCTTATTTTACTTTGACCTGAAAGAGACATAGCTGAAAGCTCACTATCATTTCTTTTTTCTTGAAGAATTATTTATTTAATTTTATTTATTCATTCTCTTAGTTTGAACATGAAAGAGACATAGAGAGAGAGAGAGAAAGTGAGAAAGCAAGCCACCAAGTACGGGACTCGAACTGTGGTCAGCCATTGTGGGACTGTCCAGCGCCTTAACCACCATGCCACCTGCTGGTCCTGCTATATATAAGATATAAAATTATTAAAATTTGATTAAGGAGAAAATATGTTGCTTAATGAATCAAGTGAGTTTTCTGTTACTATACTCACGAAAGCATATGGTCAAGTTGACCATTTGGAATAGATGTTATAATGGGATTCAAGCATCAAACAAATCTTTAAAGTAGACACTGTACCATCAGGATATGGCAAAAAACAGATGGCACATTCAAATAGGGGCACTGAAACAGTTTAATGAATGAATTCTTCATAAAAATATAGTTATAGTTAAGGAATGCTAACAAGTCACAGTGGAGCATCCTAGAACTAGAAAAAAATGGGGACCATTACCCCCCTAAAGTGAAAGGTATAAGGGTATTCTTTTTTTTTTTTTTTTTTGGAGAGGTTTTTCGCTATAGGGCGCATGCGCTTGCCAGACAGACAGAGAGAGACATAGAGACAGAAAGCGAGAAATCACCCCCCCAGGGGGGATGGTCACGCCGCAATCCCTTCCCCTCCATCCTTCTCTTGGGCACACACGCACATGTGCCTGGTGTGAGTTTTAAGCCACCGTGTCCGGGACATGAACCACGGTCGACTACGTGGGAGTCCAGCAACATAGCCATTACGCTAACTGCTGGTTCCCAAGGGTATTCTGTGTTTCCAGAACTCAGAGAACCCACTTTCTTCCTCTGTGGGAGAAGGCCACATAACAGGAATTAGGGCCTTAGATGAAAAATGCAGACAGTGCAACCTCCTATGACCTGGTTGGCAGGAGGCTCACAAATATCTTGAGATATCAAATATCTTTACATCTGTCTGATGTTATTCCTACCACCCACCTCAGTCTCTTGCTGGTGTCTTCCATTTGTAAAATCCAATAGGAAACTACAAAGCAAAAGAGTCCAAATGACATTATCCACAGAGTTCATCCACTCGGCGACACATCCTTATGGCAAGATGGCATTTGGGTCAAACAGCAAATATCCAGCCCAAACACTTCTAAGTATTCGTGAACTTATCTGAACGCTGAAAGTCTGATTCTACAAAAGGCTAATTCTATTACGTTCGTTCAAGAAAAGTCTCATAGCTTGCAGGAACACTTAAAGGCATGATTGAACAGTTGCTGAATAAAAACGGATATTTATAAGTCAGGTACTAAATAAAAATCAATATAACTTGATGGCAAAGGTTAAATAAACCCCTGCTAATGGAGAAGCCCAGTCTTTACTTGTTCCTGGCTTCTGTGACCCTTACACGTTATTCTGAAATCATGAGGATAGACCATCAGCCAGCCTGCTTTCAACTCTCTTCTTATCTGAGGCAGACACTGGAAGAGTCAAGGATCTGTACCATCGGGGCCAGATGAAAGGAGACCCAGTGCTGGGTGCCAATAGCATACTGATGACACTGCATTATGAAAC
>NW_006159787.1:3221138-3223323 GCF_000334495.1 Tupaia belangeri chinensis
TCTTTCCCTGCGAGGCTTCACTGAAAAGACTTCACAGACAGTACCATATGTCAGAAAGACTGTAATATCTAGTCAAGAGTTGGGAGAAGCAAGTATAAAAGCTAGTGGTTTTTTGTGCTTTTCATTTCAAAACTACTCTACCAGTAATAGGTATAACTAAAATAAAAATGCTTTTATATGTCGCCTTTCGTATCACTTAAAAATTTGACTGGCAGTCAATAGTAATGCAATCTAGATATTCAGAGCAATTTTATACTGCTTTCTGTCATGAATTAAAATGTTCCATTAACTAAACAAATTCTCAATGGCATAAATCAACCCACACTAAGTAAATCACAGTTAGTGAAAACCAAATTGTAATTCCATAAAAGTGATTAAGTGCTGGCAAGATATAGTGAAATATATCATCTTCAGTGGAGAGAATGATTATTCACTATCTGTACGTTGCATTTTAGATTGCCTAATTTCCTCCATGTTCAGTGTTTTTGTTGGAAATATTTGAAGAAAAACTATATATCACATAAAAATTTATATTTTACCTTTATTCTGGAGTGTTTTATCATTGCCTTCTCATTAGAGCACACTTTGAAATATGGCTGATGGCTGCCTCCACACATCTGAAAAACCTATAACAGATAATATATTTACCCGAAGATGAAAATAACCTTACTGATGACAAAGAAAACATATCTAAATTACAAAATTTATTCTCTCTGATTTGCTATTAAAAAAAACCAATGGATTGCTTTAGTGGTTTTTGAAACTTAGTTGTCTTTTGTTTTGCCATCTGAATGAAGCAGGATAATTTTACAAAATAATATAAACTAATATTTAATAGCCTTTAAGAAACATTGATATTATTATTATATAGTTATAAAACAATCAGCAAATTAACATTTACTTATTTGTACAATGCTCTGAGTATATTTAACTGTTTAATTTTAATATATATCAACAATTCTATTACTTGGGCTGCTAATGACAGCCTTTAACTAGTTTCCTTGTCTCTACATTCACCATCAATAGTCTATTCTACACACACACACACACACACACACACACATTATTTTTAATGGTTAGGAAAACACACACACACACACACACATGATTTTTAATGATTAGAAATGCAAGAAATGCAAATCAGGTAATAGTATTCTCTAGCTCAAGACATTGTAATGGTTTTCCATCAGAATAAACATAAAAATCTTCCCAGTTATCCCCAAATCCTACATCGTCTTCTCACTCTTCTGGCATCACACGCTTCTGCTCTCCTAGTTGCTCAGTGTGCTTCTCTAATGCAACCTTCACTGCTGGTTTCCAAACACGTCCTACCTACCTAACCCAACTGGCACTTGAAGATCTCCCTCTCCACAGATATTTACGCAGTGATCCCCCTTACTCATTAAAATTACTGCTCAAATGTTCTCTCTTCTCAAATGTTCTCTCTTCTGACACCATCATTAACCTTTCTATCTACATTATTAGATTCCTCCTTATACTCTTACCAAGATTCACTTTTAGGTGTTTCATGGGTAATGAATGCCATTACATAAATTGTGCACATATGTGTGTGTGTGTGTGTGTGTGTGTGTGTGTGTGTGTGCATATATATATATATATAAACTCATATAGTTTCTTTGGTGTATGTCTGTTGGTAAATTTGTTCCATGTAGGCACTTTTATTTATTCATGGCACAAAACATGTTCTATCACTTAACAAGAGCTTAGTAAATTTTTGAACAATTAATTAATGAGTATGAATCACTGAAATATATCTACTGGGCCAGCCCCATGGCCTGATGATTAGGGGACTAGAGCCCAGTTAGCTGACTAGGCTTGAGTCCTACTACCTACCGGTGGCTTGAGAAACAGGCCAGGTGCATTTGTGTGCATGGCTGTGGGTTGAAGATACGGAGGAAAAGGGATGTCAGTATGGCCATGCTCTATTTGAGGGGTGCTTCTCCACCACTACTCCATTTCTCTGCAGTGAACACAAACGCCCTCTGGCAATTAAATCACTTAAAAGGTACCTACTAAATCTGTAATCTATCTAATTCCTTATATTCTAATACATGTTTTTTCTCATATAAAATACTGGGAAATAGTGATAATTAGAGCCATATTCCAAAACACATTACACAATTCAGCCCTTATGCCTGAGTAAGCAAGGTCCCTGTTACAAGAC
>NW_006159787.1:3226823-3249162 GCF_000334495.1 Tupaia belangeri chinensis
TCTTTCCCTGCGAGGCTTCACTGAAAAGACTTCACAGACAGTACCATATGTCA
The DNA here is from genome assembly GCF_000334495.1 of Tupaia belangeri chinensis. NCBI lineage: Eukaryota > Metazoa > Chordata > Mammalia > Scandentia > Tupaiidae > Tupaia > Tupaia belangeri. The sequence goes on from NW_006159787.1 coordinate 3,226,877, forward strand.
GAAAGACTGTAATATCTAGTCAAGAGTTGGGAGAAGCAAGTATAAAAGCTAGTGGTTTTTTGTGCTTTTCATTTCAAAACTACTCTACCAGTAATAGGTATAACTAAAATAAAAATGCTTTTATATGTCGCCTTTCGTATCACTTAAAAATTTGACTGGCAGTCAATAGTAATGCAATCTAGATATTCAGAGCAATTTTATACTGCTTTCTGTCATGAATTAAAATGTTCCATTAACTAAACAAATTCTCAATGGCATAAATCAACCCACACTAAGTAAATCACAGTTAGTGAAAACCAAATTGTAATTCCATAAAAGTGATTAAGTGCTGGCAAGATATAGTGAAATATATCATCTTCAGTGGAGAGAATGATTATTCACTATCTGTACGTTGCATTTTAGACTGCCTAATTTCCTCCATGTTCAGTGTTTTTGTTGGAAATATTTGAAGAAAAACTATATATCACATAAAAATTTATATTTTACCTTTATTCTGGAGTGTTTTATCATTGCCTTCTCATTAGAGCACACTTTGAAATATGGCTGATGGCTGCCTCCACACATCTGAAAAACCTATAACAGATAATATATTTACCCGAAGATGAAAATAACCTTACTGATGACAAAGAAAACATATCTAAATTACAAAATTTATTCTCTCTGATTTGCTATTAAAAAAAACCAATGGATTGCTTTAGTGGTTTTTGAAACTTAGTTGTCTTTTGTTTTGCCATCTGAATGAAGCAGGATAATTTTACAAAATAATATAAACTAATATTTAATAGCCTTTAAGAAACATTGATATTATTATTATATAGTTATAAAACAATCAGCAAATTAACATTTACTTATTTGTACAATGCTCTGAGTATATTTAACTGTTTAATTTTAATATATATCAACAATTCTATTACTTGGGCTGCTAATGACAGCCTTTAACTAGTTTCCTTGTCTCTACATTCACCATCAATAGTCTATTCTACACACACACACACACACACACACACACACACACGATTTTTAATGATTAGAAATGCAAGAAATGCAAATCAGGTAATAGTATTCTCTGGCTCAAGACATTGTAATGGTTTTCCATCAGAATAAACATAAAAATCTTCCCAGTTATCCCCAAATCCTACATCGTCTTCTCACTCTTCTGGCATCACACGCTTCTGCTCTCCTAGTTGCTCAGTGTGCTTCTCTAATGCAACCTTCACTGCTGGTTTCCAAACACGTCCTACCTACCTAACCCAACTGGCACTTGAAGATCTCCCTCTCCACAGATATTTACGCAGTGATCCCCCTTACTCATTAAAATTACTGCTCAAATGTTCTCTCTTCTCAAATGTTCTCTCTTCTGACACCATCATTAACCTTTCTATCTACATTATTAGATTCCTCCTTATATTCTTACCAAGATTCACTTTTAGGTGTTTCATGGGTAATGAATGCCATTACATAAATTGTGCACATATGTGTGTGTGTGTGTGTGTGTGTGTGTGTGTGTGTGTGCATATATATATATATATAAACTCATATATTTTCTTTGGTTTATGTCTGTTGGTAAATTTGTTCCATGTAGGCACTTTTATTTATTCATGGCATAAAACATGTTCTATCACTTAACAAGAGCTTAGTAAATTTTTGAACAATTAATTAATGAGTATGAATCACTGAAATATATCTACTGGGCCAGCCCCATGGCCTGATGATTAGGGGACTAGAGCCCAGTTAGCTGACTAGGCTTGAGTCCTACTACCTACCGGTGGCTTGAGAAACAGGCCAGGTGCATTTGTGTGCATGGCTGTGGGTTGAAGATACGGAGGAAAAGGGATGTCAGTATGGCCATGCTCTATTTGAGGGGTGCTTCTCCACCACTACTCCATTTCTCTGCAGTGAACACAAACGCCCTCTGGCAATTAAATCACTTAAAAGGTACCTACTAAATCTGTAATCTATCTAATTCCTTATATTCTAATACATGTTTTTTCTCATATAAAATACTGGGAAATAGTGATAATTAGAGCCATATTCCAAAACACATTACACAATTCAGCCCTTATGCCTGAGTAAGCAAGGTCCCTGTTACAAGACCCTTGCCTCAAGGGACACTATACTTTGAAGTGATTTCAAAATTTTCTGTGACTTTTTAAAGATGTTTTTGCCTTAGGGCATGTGTGCTAGAGAAAGACAGTGAGAGGGGAAGAGCAAAATCACCCTCCAGGGGGATGGTTATGCCACAATCCTTATCTTCTTTCTGTTTCCCAGATCTTGGGCATGCAAGCACACACACCTGGTGAGATTTTCAAGCCATCAGGTCTGGGACTAGAACTGTGGTTGGCCATGTGGGAGTCCAGTGGTGTAACTGTGATGCCATCTGCTGGTCCCTCTGTGACTATTTTTGATACTTGATGATAAGCCATGTGATTGGGGTACCTCAAGATAACACCAAGGATTTGCCAAGACCAGGGGTTCTGATCATTATGAACTTCTAGTACTTGGGGTAGCCATCTAGAAAGATGGATCAGGGACCTACATGAGCCCCAGTACCCATCCCTTAACAATGGATTGCTTTCTATCTCTAAACCATTCTCTTCCCCTCATGTAGCACTGGCCAATGCCTTAGGGGCTTGAGGACTGCTCCTTATCAAGTTGTCTCATGGCCCAGTAGTCAGGTCCCATTTGCATCAGGGTAGCACACAAAGATGATTATTTCTGAAGGATGATGTGAACTTGTGCTTGGAGCATGGTGCTCATCCACCAGCTTTTGATCACAATCTCCCACTGAATACTGAATACATTTTGGGGGTCTGAGCTACCAACATTCCACTGCCAAATTTTGGCATTGAGCTTCTATGTGAGCCCTTATGTAGGTTCCCATGTGTCTCACAGGTGGTTGTCCCACCATACTTATATTAGACAGTCATAGGAGTGGCCACAGGTAACCTTTATCCTGTGGCATCTCTAATTTCTCATCCTAGGGCATCATCTATCCTCCTCCACACCTTCTATGCACTCTGATACTTTCAAGACCTCTGCTTCATAACACCAAATAGGTTTTTAAAGTTTTTCCTTGCCTCAAACTAAGGCGATGACAATTATGCTTTCTTGGGTTGGTCTTAAACCAGGTCACAGAGGGATGAATTTTTAATTTTATTTATTTATTTATTTGACCTAGATTGCACCACTTTCTTCATTTCCCATTATTTTTCAGGTTCTCTGCTTATGCTGCTTGCATTGTATAGGAGGCAGCTGCAGTAAATGTCAGACGTCATCACATTCTAGGTATGTATCATTTAGATCTAAAAAGTTCAAGAAACGAAGTAGTTGAAAATGTCTTAACTTTAGTGCTAGGAAAATAAAAACAGTAAATTAATATAATAAAAAAATTCGCCACCCTTCACCTTTTGTTTTATTGTCTAAAAGAGATGTTGATTTCTGGCCCTCATCAAAGTAGCATAGGAACACCATTTTAGAGGGTCACTGGAAACCAGGTGTTACAATAGATGATGAAAGTCATGATTTGGCTAGCTTTAACCGATATTCGGGAAATGCAGAATCGAGGTGTACTATTGTCTCAATAGGTTCTGTAGAGTCACGGCTTATGAGTAATACAGCTTAGCTGCCATTTTCTCTTGGTGGAAGACATGAACGTAGCCAGGAATGGTGTATTTGACAATAAAGCACTTAAGCACATGGTTCCTGGGTCTGAACAGAAAGAGATGCTCCAAAGTATTTTCAGTGCAACATTTGGGCAATAACCAAATATGTGAACATCTCCTTTCCACTATTACCAGTCTTTATAAATTAATAACTTTACCTTATGCAGGTCCATAGACAGTAATGCACGTTTTGTTTTGTTTTCCACAGGATGCATACATTCAAAGAAGAAAGACAGAGAAGGAAGAGGGAGAAAGCACCCCAAAATGGGGCCTTGTCAAGCTACAATCCCTTTTCCTCCATTTCTCTATCCTTTCAAGATTTGGGGCACTTATGCACATGTGCCTGGAACGGTCTTTGAGCCACTGGAGCCAGGATTTGAACTGCGTGGTCAGCCATGCGTGATCAGGCTGCCTTAACAATGAGGCCATGGGGATAGTCCTAATGATGCATTTTAAAAAATATTTGCCAGAGAGCCCACATGCTTAGCAGACGTGGGGGAAGCACCACCACCCCAGCCCCCGGAAAATGATCACCGCAATCCCTTCTCTTCCATCTCTGCTTTTCCATTGAGATTTTGGGCACACATGCACATGCATCTGGCATGTTTTCCAAGCTGCCACAATTAGGATTTCAACCACATAGAAGCCCATGTAGAATCCAGATCAAGTAACCACCTGGTTACTCATCTAATAACACATTTGTACATCATTTTGTTTATATAGATTAGGTTCTTAAAATTATGTTTTGGGTTGCATAAACCCTAGGGATATTGCTGTTAATAATTTCTGCCTTGGGGTCAGCAGAGGGTGTAATGTTTATGTTACTGAACTCTCGTGTAGTCGACCATGGTTTGAGTACTGGATCTGGCAGCTGAAATCTCACACCAGGAGCATGTGCATACTTGCCCAAGATGCTGAGTGGAGAAAGGAGGAGAGGATTGTGGTGTGTCCATTCCCCCAGAGGGTGATTTCTCTCTTTCTGTCTCTCAGTCTCTGTTGCTCTGGCATGCACATGCACCATATAGCAAAAATCTCTAAAAATAAATAAATAAATAATAAAAAAGACCAAACATAAAGCAAACAAGCAATCAAACAAAACCCCTCATACCAGGCAGGTGTATACCCAAGATCCTGAGAGAAGAATGGAGAAGGGGAGATTGTGGCCATACTCCCTGGGGAGTGATTTCTTGCTTTCTGTCTCTGTCTCTCCAACAAGCACATATGTCCTACAGCAAAATCCTCTCTCAAAACAAAAACAAACAAACAAAAAAAACAAATATGTAAATAATTTCTGTATTTAAAATTCAAATAGACTTTGTAAGCATTCTATCATTCTTTCTTTTTTCTTTTTTCCCTAAAGGGCACATGTGCACAAGAGGGAAGGAGGAGGGGAGAGAGAGAGATACTCCCCAGTGGAGGCTGGTCGTGCCATAAGCCTTTTTCCTTGAATGCATTATCTCAGGATCTTGGGTACACATGCCTGAACTGGCATGTCTTTCAAGCCTCTGGGACTGGAACAGGAACACAGTTGGCCACATGGGATCCAGCTTTCCATGTGCAACTCTAAACCAATGTGTTACAGTGTTGGCCCTGTTTAGTTTTCTTTCTTTCTTTCTTTCTTTCTTTTTTTTAAAATTTTGCTGTAGGATGTGTGTACTTGCCAGAGAGAGACAGTAAGAGAGAGAGAGAGAGAAGAAAAGTGAGAAAGCAAACCATGCCGCAATTAAGGCCATGCTGCAATCCCTTTCCTCCTTTCTCCTCTCAGGATTTTGGGCACACACACACACACTTGCCTTGTGTGTTTTCCAAGCTGCTGGGTCCAGGACTCAATCCACACAGTCAGCCATGTGGGATCCAGTTGCATTAACCACTACTCCACAAGTTACCTTACTCTCTATAATTGTATTAATGGTAGGATGTATAAGATGTAATAACTTGACCTATACCTTAAATGGGAAATGCAAGAACATTAGTACCACATAAATTTCACATGTGTTCTCAGGACATAATCAGGTACTATATCATCTGGTCACAGGTACTAAACTTGTTTTAATGTCTTGCCTGTTGGCTCATTCCTCAATGCTCTGCAAGTGCAATCTAACATCTCTATGTGGTTACTGTAGGCTAGCATCATGTCCAAGTTTTAAAACACCACCCCCCTCAGAGTTTCAGGATTGGTTCCAGATTTATTGGGCAGGTTATTAAATTATGAGGCACGACATGAGATCTATCTCATGTTAATAATACTTTCCTATCTAGGCTCATGTTTTATGTCCATACTCTATTTTAACACTCTTGAAATCTAAACTTACCGAGGTTCCACTGTTTCTGTTTTTATCTGCTATCTAGTTGCTGCATTTTTTTTTTCGTGCATGCCCCATTTAGGGGATACAGAAAACTGATATTAGTTATTGACTAGAGGCAGTGAGGAAAGTCAGGACAGGATATTTTAGAGAAAAACGTCTTCCATAGAAATCACCATATGTAAATTGTGTTCACGATCCCCTGGGAAAGCGAGACAGTTCTTCACTAGGAAGAGTGTCAGGGTTACTTCCGCTGGTGAGCAGAGTATCGTTCGTCAGAATCTGTTCTTGAGAACGGCCACCCAAATGTCCCCATCCCTGTTCTCAGAATTTATATTCTTCTCTATCAAGATCATGATATTAAAAAAAAAACAACAACAACAAAAACTGGAAATCATATCAAGGCTGTGCAGTTTCTTTTCTAATTGAACTACTGACCGGATTATTAGCATTGCCATCACTATAACTTTGAGAGATAATGGTACCTTTTAATATTGCCCTGGAGTCCATCACATTTTCACAGTTCGCACATAGTGAAGAATTGGCTAACCTATACTTGTCGGTCCTTTTTAAAGGTTCTTGCAGCTATCAGCAAATCCAAACAAATGACAATCTTTATCATAACCATATTGACATTCCCTTTGATAGCTGGAGAGCTTATACAAAAGTAAATTTTTTTTTCTTGTTTTTTGAAATCTCCTAATCCACAACAGTGGGACAGATTAATAATTTATTCTTCAGCTTGCCAGGTGTTAATTGTACCCTCCTACTAACAATAATGGGGTCCTTGTAGCCATCTGATCTCTGAGTGATTTAGTTCTAAATTCCATCCTGAGAGTTATTTCTAATGCCTCTTTCACAATTGTATGAATTAGTTTGCAGGCACTAAAAGCAAAATTTAGATAAAGATTTAGATGGATAGTTTATATGAGAAGAGATGCCCTACACACAGTAATGTTAGAGATAAATATCACAAAAATTTTAACATGTATAATTAATATAATTGCAATGGGGAGGGCTCACCAGTGGAAAGCTTAAAATTACTTGCATGAGGGAAAATATGCTGAAATAGCTGCTAGGAAACATTTTGTTCTAAATCCACACTTACTTTTTAAACTGTTTAACCTTGAAATGGAAATCGAAAACATGTATTATATAGTGACTAATGTGTGTCAAAGTGAGTAAACTCAGCTGAAACCAAAATGGAATTCAGGACATGACTATTGCACAACCAGTGAGTTTGTGGCGAAGCTTTTTGGACTGAGATAAATTTAGAAAGTAGGAAAATTTTGTGTAGGACATTTAAAACAACTCAAGTGTCCACTGACAGATCAATGGACAGAGAAAATGTGGTACTTACATACATTAGAATATTATGTCATCTTAAGAAGGAAATCTTGTTACATGCTACAGCAAAAATGAAACTTGAGGAATGCTTAGTGAAATAAACCAGTCAGTAAAAGACAAACATGCATGTCTTACTCATGCAAGTATTTCAAGGACTCAACAATCATAGAAAGTGGGAGCCAGCAGGTGGCAAGGTGGGTAAGGTACTGGACTCTCACATGGTTAACAGCAGTTCAAGTCCTGGACCTGGTGACTTGAAACTCATGCTGGGAGTGTGTCCATGTGTGCCCAAACTGCCAAGATGAGAATGGAGGAGAAGGGATTGTGGCATGGCCATCCTACCTATGGGGTGATCTCTCATTTTCTGTTTCTCTGTTTTTCTGGCCAGCACATGTGCCCTATAACAAAAATCTCTCAAAAAAATTTTAAAAATCATAGAAAGTGGAAAATTGGAAAGGTAGTTGCCAAAATCAGGGGACACAAGGGAAGGACAATGAGCGTGGTACAGACTTTCAATTTTGCAAGATGAAAAATTTCCAGAGATCTGTCACACAACAATGCGAACACAATGAACACTAATCAGCTGTACACTTAAAGATGGCTAAGATAATAAATTTAATGTTGTGTTCCTTATTGTAATTTGATAGAAAAAACACTGGAGAATTTCATATGGAATTCATGCCTATGCTCAGCAGGGCAGACTGAATTTCAGCCCCTTTGCAGAAAGATGTTTTCACTATAAGTGGTATGAGCTATTTCCTGAAATACATTTAAAGCTCTCAACAAAAACACGGACATAATGAGGAGCAGTGGCATTCATGGGACTGGGAAGGGTGAAATATAAGAACTGCCCACAGGGAGGCATGAGCTACAGTCTCCATGGTACACCACGGCCTCTCTCTAACAGGGAGCAGGAGACCAGAGCAGAGGAGCATGAATAGACCTTGCAATTCTCCTTAGGATTTACTATGGAAAATGCTAAGAGTTAGAGTTAAGCCCAGTGAATTTGGGGAATTATTGTAATGACAAAGATCTGTCTTTGTAACCAGACCAGACTACCCAGGTTTGACATCTATTTTGCTACTTATGAAGCTAGGCAAGTTTTTTAACCTCCAAACCTCCCCCCATTAAATAGTAATGATCATAGTACCTATGCCATAAAATTATTTTTATTAAAAATTTTTTTAAAGAAATAATGTATGTCAGTTTCATAGTCCAATGGTTAAGAGAGCTAGATTCCACATAGCAAACTGTGGTTCAAATCCTGGCCTGGGTGGCTTGAAATACACACCAGGTACATATGCCTGCTTGTCCAAAATTCTGACAGGACGGAGGATGGAGGAGAAGGGACTGTAGTGTGACCATACTCCAATGGGAGGGGCTTTCTCCCTCCCCATCTCACCTCCAGGTCTCTCTGTCTCACTGTAACAAACACACTAACCTTCTGCCAATTAAGAGATAACGAGAGTGAGACACTAGAACAGAACTAGGAACCTAAACAAATACCCATTAGCACTCTTTTCATTTATAATCTTAATCAGAGTCTTGTACTTTTATGGGTATTAGTAAGATAACGAGTCCACATTTTTAAGCTAAGAGACTAATTGTACAGAAATATGTAACAATCAATAGATAAAGGATATAACAAAAGGAGAGGTAAGTGCTATGAAGTAGATATGAAGGGACTGCATTTTAAGTCTTTATGGAATATGATCTCTGCAACGATTACAGTATTTCATTAAAGACTGGAGGATGAGGAGGGATTTCCAAAAGGACTAATTGTTTAAAGTCATAGTGGCTCAGACCTCATACATATTAGAAGATGTCATGGAATTAGGAGTGTTTTAGCAGAAATTTAAAATGCAGAGAAGAGACAATGGGAGGCAGAAGTACAAGTGAAGACTACATGGAACAGAAAATTGTCAGAAAAAGCAGAAACTCCAGTTCACTGCAAACGAGCTAGGAAATTATATTCATGGTATTTAAATTATTATGCATTAGAATCACCTTTAGAATTTTCAAAATATTCAAAGGTAAAGATTTCTCTTTCTGAAATACTGTTTTAGTAGGCCTGGGAGAAGCCCAAACACTAACCCACACGCTGGGATCCCCATCAGGTTTTGTCACCCAGGGCTGTAGGCCAATGGTTCTCAAGCTGCATCATGCTTTTTCATTAGACTCTCCTGGAGAGCTTATTGAAACAGAGCTTCTTCCACAGCCCCCAGACTTTCTGATTCATGACAGCTGAGTGGAGCCTGGAAATCTGCATTTCCAATAAATCTTATCTGGTGAAGTGAGGCTGATGTGAGGATCATATATCAAGAATTACTAGTGTGGGTCATCAATTCTCTGCTAGTTTAGAACACAAAACAGAATCATTAGAGAATCTTACTAAGAAGACCTACACGTAGAACCCAAGCCTTGTAATTCTCCTCTCTCCCAACCCTTGCGCAGGCCGTACTCATCCTCACCATGTCTTCTGATATGCTCTAGGACAGGAAATGCATAGTCGGAAGTAGTGTCTAGGCTGACTTGTTAGAACATCACATGTGATACCATAACTGAAAAGTGTTTTGCAACTGTAAAGGGCTATGTGTTTGAAAGGTATTTTGTTTCTAGCAGTACACCAGTATTGCTCAATATAATCTCAGGTTCAGAACCATTTCTATGTGGTCTAAGGTGCCAAACTGTACATTTAGAATGAGAGGGGGAAATTTTAGATAGGAACAATAGAAATTCAATACATTTTAGAAATAGTTGTTGAGTACCTCATCTGCCCATTCCTGTAAATATTAGTTTGTATCTTTCCTTCTAGGCCAGGCAGTGAACAGCAGCAGTAAAGGAACTGGGTGCCCTTGCATGCCTATTTGCCTGATATTTAGAAGTATTTTAGTGCAAAATATATCAGACCTGGAACGTGTTTAGTAAAGTAGGAATTGTTTTCCCAGGTACTGAACGATAAAGATAGAAAAAAAAGAACTAGCTCGCATTCTGTAATCATTATGGAGAGTTCAATAGAAGAAAAGGGGGCAAAGACTAGCATTTCAAATACTACCTATTGAATGAAAGCAATTTTTCTGTGATAAATTGAAAAAAGTAATTGTGGGGTGGAGTGAGTGCTTTCTGCATAAAACCCCTCCCACCAAAAGGAGAATGGATGGCAAAAATCTTATAAAAGGTTTCAGCTGGTAACGGTCATAGTATGAGGTTATTGTTCTACTTTCTCCAGCTTCAGTGAAAAAAAAAATTAAATAAAAACAGCTCCTTGAAATTTAATGATTATATTACATGGAATATCAAAAATAAAACCACCACTGCCACTACTTCCACAACAAAAACTGCCTTTGGTCAACTCTCTCATTAAAACTGTATTACAAAACAACATTCAAATACATCTTCCATAAAAAATGTCTTGGATAAGAAAAAATAAATCTTTCAGAACTGCCTCTGTCTGTTTCACAAGGATGTGCATGTCTGTCTTGGGAAGCTGAGAGTGGAAGAAGAGAGCCAGTTAAGAGAGAAGACAGTCAAGTGCTCAAAGAGCTGGAGGCAGGCAGAGGAAATGGGCAAAGTTTATATTCCATCACTGACAAATTCTCCCTTACTGGTGCGGGCAAGTTTTATAAGTTTTGTCTTAATTCCTGTAAAGGAGAGGCTGTATTGCGATTTGGATAAATATGTATTAAACTTCATTTGATGTTGAGTAAATATATAGTCAGTGTGATGGTTAGAACCTGGAATGTAAGTAGGAATCATGATACTTTCAAGATTAATTCCAGTTGCAAATAGACTCTACCAGAAGTCAGCACCTTCCCAGGCTTGAGGAAACTCACTTTGAGATAGATAAAGTAGAGTAATTAAGGTAATGGCCTGGTTCCTGTATCTTAAGGTGGCTAAGAGCAGGTGAGCTATGAGGAAAAAAAGGAGTCCGAGCCAGTTTGGGTATAAACCATTCTAGAAGATTGCAGATGTGAAAGTAAGGGCAAATGCAATTAAATTAAATCAGGCCAGATTAAGAGAAGTAACTATTGGCAACTGTTTCTAGGAGAAATGAGCTAAACATAATTATGACAAATTAAAATGCCTAGTAATATATATTTATTAGAATCTTACATTAAAATTCCTTAACATTTTATCTTTTCTATAGTGAATAGATTATTTGCATTTCTTTTACCTGCTATAAAATGACTTCATACAAGTAACTTCTTAATCATTTTCATTAGAAAATGGCAACATATATTTACCAAAATTGTAGTATTCACACAGCTCAACTTTGGCCCCATTTCCAATTTCTGTTTTATAAAGGTTACAGATTAGTTTTTCTTCAACGATACAGAACATGACACTTGAAAAATTCAGATTATACTTGTGAATGGACTGTCATGTTATATCAAAGACTCTGATACTTACAGAAGATAGTCAAAGAGACCAGCAATTCAACTCTAAATTCATCTTTTAGATGGTTATTCTGCTAGTTATAGATCTAGCGCAATATTTTGTACTTAGATCACAAGTGGCTAGTCTCATGTATTATAGTATCACGTTTTCTGAAGTCATTTTTAAGGTGCTATCCTCAGCTTTTGCTAAGAGCTTTTATAAGAAATAGCTATGTGGAAACAAGCTTGTCATTTATCAAGCACTGGTAAGGAGCATGGTGAAATACATTTCTTACATAAGATCCCAGGTGAAAAATTTCTTTGGTTATTTTTATTTTGGCAAGAACTTCTTCATCTCCTGAGTAAGTAACATATTTTTTATAGAAAAACTCCCATGTACCTTTTCTTCAAGAAAATACAGCTGAATGGCTAAGAGAATAGGTTCTAGAGATGGATTCTCCGGTTTATATCTTAGATGTAACCTTGCTAAGGTTTTTGTTTATTTTTTCCCTGTATAAGGTATAATATCAACTTGTTCTTAAGTGTGCTTGCTTGCTATTTGAAGAGTAAATTCACCCTCTACCTTTAAAGGAATATGGTTATTGGCAATTTCTTGACTTATTAGCCAAGATCAACTCATATTTTATTTCTATATCAAACTATTGATATTTTTGTATTATACTTTCTCATCCTTTTTCCTACCCACAAAGTTCACCACAATTTCAGGTTTTTCTGAGTCAGACAGTTTGCCTCATACAGTGTCAAATCAATATAAGAAGGACAATCATTCATAACATTATATAATATTAAAACCCTAGACTTGAAAAAAATGACCAAGCTATTTAAATCAAGTCACATACAAGAATTCTACCTGAATATCAACACCATGTGGGTACTCACTCTGTGGATTTTAGCACTGTTTTCAGACAGCCCAATCTAGCTTTTTACAACTCAGTACAATTTACCTGCTACTATAGCTATATCGTTTGGGAATGTATATTAACAATGCCACATGGCAGTCTTTTACATGTTAAAACTAGTTATTTTCTAGATAACGAAGCTAAGAAATCAAGTGAATTTTGTTTTCCTACTCAGAGATAGAAATTCTTAGATTTTTACTTTGGGCATCTGGAATCTTCCTTCCCCCTCTACATTTGGATACCTGTGAGCAATAACTCACAGCATGTTTTATTTATTTTTTCTCAGATATTTTTAGACTTTATAATAATAGCAAACTCTCATAGCCACCCATTGACAAATCCAGTTAATAAAATAACACACTACATAGATATACAAAACGAAACAATTATTTCTAAAATTTATTTATGTATTTATTAAATTTGCCAGAGGCTCCATGTGTTTGCCAGAGTAAGGCAGAGAGAGAGAGAGAGAGAGAGAGAGAGAGAGGAGGAAATATGGGGAATGGTCATGCAGCAGTCCCTTTTCTTCCATTTCTTTCTCCTTTAGGATTTTGGACATGCATGCATGTGCACCTAGCATGTTTTTCAAGTCAATGGGTCAGGGACTTAAACTGTGTGGTCAGCCATGTGGCATCTAGCTCTTTAGCAATGGGACCATGGACTAGTCCAAGAAACTATCTTTTCACATAGAGAAGATGAGTTGAAGAGAACTGTTGAAAGGATAAAGTATTTCCATCCTGAAATTAATGACTTCCAAATATGTAAGTGTATTCTATGCTAATTGTCTAATTTTGTTATATTTATATTTTTTGTGTAAGACTTATATAATTTTTTTAGAAATGAGGATAATTCATCATGCATGTAAAATGTATATAATCCAGTATGCGTGCAAGATAGGATATATGAGAGTACAATGTGATCAGTTCCCTGTAGCAGTATATTTTTAAGCAAAAGACCTAGATTTAGATTAACTTTCAGTGTAACATTGTGTGCACTATCATCACCACCAGTGTTCCCACCACACATTTATCAACCACATTAGCTGTGAAAGGGACTTGGCAAAAATACTTAGCACGATCAAGAAAGAAGAGCCAAGAAAGCAAATAATATTTAAATCACCCTCAAGTCTTTGGGCATGTGGCAGCTGGACCCTAACTCCTGTCCAAATCCCGCCTGCTAATGGGGAGTGGATGTCTTATACATGTCCAGGCTTCCTTCTATTGGCCCTGCTTTATTTTTAAACTCAATCTGTGTTAATCAGCACTGAAGTCAACTAACGGAGGAATGGGAGTGCAGTCTGGGATAACGCAAAGATATTTTATTCCAAAATTTACAAATTGAACCCAATTTCTTGCTCTGTATCCTAATTTCTAATGTTTTGTGCCTTCTGGCTGTACTGTATTAGCCCTTTGCATTCAGTATGTCTGAATTAATGGCTAATCTTCACTACCCCTCTGCTTTCCCCATCCTGTGCTTTCACCGTTAAATGACTACTAATTTCTACATTTTATCCACATCTGAAATCCTCTCTCTCACTTGAAACCTCCTATCCAAGATATCCAAGATATCACCACATTCTATTCTGTCATTTCTACACTGTAAATATCTTTAGAATTTATACTTTCTTTCGCTTCCTCTCTTCTTCATTCAGTTTTAGTTCTCACGATCTCTTACTATTATTTCTTTTCTATATCCTGGCTCCAATTTTTGGCCACCTCGTTTGTTCGGAAACATCTATTTTTCCTCATAAAAGCCTATAAAGGTCCCCGCTTTCTTACTTAAAAACTCACAGAGGGACCAGCCGTAAGCACAATGGCTATGTCGCTGGACTCCCATGTAGTCGACCGCAGTTCCAGTCCCAGACCCGGTGGCTTAAAACTCACGCCAGGTGCGTGTGTGTGCGTGCCCAAGATCCTGAGAGGAGAATGGAGGAGAAGGGATTGTGGCATGGCCAACCACCCTGTTGGGTGACTTTCTCGCTTTCTGTCTCTCCATCTCTCTCTGTCTTTCTGGCGAGCACATGCAGCCTATAGCAAAAACCTCTCCAAAAAAAAAAAAAAAAGAATTAAAAAAAAAACTTACAGGGATGCCACATTTTCTAGTCTAATGGCTGTTTGCATTTCTACCATAATCTCCCACTGCTTTCCCCACAGCTATACTCTGGTGCATTAACATCCACCTCAGTGATATTTTCAAGTGTGCTATACTTTCTCGCACCTTACTGCTTTGATCTCAGCTGGAAAAGGCCTTCATTCAAATCACTTTTGGGTATCTGTCTTGACCATCCTCCATGTTTGGGAATCTCCTCTCCCTACCTGAACCCCTGAAATACTAACACACACATTCCGATACTTAAAGACTCTCTCCTTAGTGTTTATTTCTTTAGCTAAGGCATTGCTAAATTTGTGGTTTTTGCACAAGCTTCTTCACAACCATAAATTCCTTGAAGGCTGAGATCATGCCTTATTAATATTTATATACATGGGTCCTGGCACATAATAGATTTTCAATTTCTTTTTCCAGTCTTGACCTTCTCTAATCAATGCACATACCAGTATCTTTTGAAATATAGATTCAGTCATGATATTAAAATATAGATCCAGTCGTGATATTTTTGCCACTTAGAAACCTTAAGCCTTCATCCTACCAGATACATTATAAACTCCTCACAGGAAATAAGAGGCCCTTCAATATGTGGCCCAAACATCATGCCCTCTCCCTTTTAGCCTATCTGATACTGTTTCCCAAGTACACCATCTGCTAAGTAAAACCTATCTCTATTCATGCCATTCATCTTTGTATTGTCAACATCTAGAAAGTAGCTTAGAAAATAGAAACACTGTAAGTATTTGCTAAAAAATATAGAGATAAATGAAAGACTGAATGTATTAACTTGTGTCAGACTACAGTATTGTACATAAGAACAATGAATAGCTATAACAATACATTTTCACTTTCAAACTGACAACTTACCACTTCTATGGAATTGAAATTTTGACAACATGGGAAATTCTCCCCTAGAATTTTAAACTGATGAGGAAAATGGATAAATCATAGATTGAGAAATGTGTCTCTCCTTTAAGGCCTCTGTGAGTTTTCCAGTGATTCAAGAGCACTTGGTAAAGCTGTAAGAATTGAATCATCTTTTAGCCTAAAGACAAATTTGTTGTCAGCATATTTTTTTCTTGACATGTTGCTGATAGAAAAAGTAAATTCTTGTCTTGTTTATGGAGAAAACAAAGAAACAAATTTTAGTTTTTTAAGTACAAGATGGAATGTTACTTTTCCATGTCAGCATTAATTAGAATATTATTATTTTATTGCATAATAGCATATATTACCCTATCATATACCTGATATACATGAATTCACTAAACATCTACTGTTCGCTGCCCAGCACCGGTTCATATATTACCCTATCATATACCTGATATACACGAATTCACTAAACATCTACTGTTCACTGCCCAGCACCGGGCCCTCTTCCAGTCTTCTGAGAAGACTAAGAAAAAACACACTTCTCCCTTTCATCACACCCTGTTTTTAAGTGGATCCCTTATTTTGTCATGTATTTCTCTAGTGACACAGATAGCTCATATTTGAGCATTTTCTCTTAGTAGAATCATGGCAAATTTCAGAATTGCTGTCTTTGTTCATGATAGTGTGTCATACATACTAGATACATGAGATACACACATGATGCAGGAGAAAGAGAGAGACAGAGAGAGAGAGAGAGAGGCAGAGGTAGAGGAGCACCCTCTGTGAATCTGATCATGCCTCAAATCCCCTTCTTCCTGTCCTCCAGGCTGTCAGATCCAGGACATGCGTGCCTATGCCTGGCACGTTTTCAGACTGACTGAGCAGAGATTTGAACTGTGTCACCAGGTAGGATCCAGCTCCTCCTGAGCAGCACATCATGCTGTGCCACAGAGTCAGCCCAAATTCTGAGTTTTTTCCTATTATAGAATTAATATTTTTGTCTTAGTGGTGCTTTATAAAACTGACTTCTAACATCAATGAAGATGTTTGTCAGAGATGTGTGTCAAAAAAAAAAGAAAGAAAAAAGATTTCTTCAAATGTTTTACATGTTACAGGAACGTTTGTGCAAATTAAGACTTAGACAAAGTGAAAATTGTCACCTGGCATTTACTGATTTAAGAGAGTTATCTGAATTTTTTTTTAAAAAAAATGCCAAACTATAATAAATAATAAAAAATAATACACACTAAAACTTTACCCAACATTGATATAGAAGATGCAATAAACAAAGCACTATAGGGAACCAGCAGTTAGCGTAATGGCTATGTCGCTGGACTCCCACGTAGTCGACCGCAGTTCGTGTCCCGGACCCGGTGGCTTAAAACTCACGCCGGGCGCGTGTGCATGCGTGCCCAAGATCCCGAGAGGAGAATGGGGGAGAAGGGATTGCGGCGTGACCATCCCCCCTGGGGGGTGATTTCTCGCTTTCTTCTCTATGTCTCTCTCTGTCTGTCTGGTGAGCGCACGCGCCCTACAGTGAAAATCCAAAAAAAAAAAGCACTATAAAACCCAGGAAGGGGGACCAGCAGTTAGCGTAATGGTTACAGCGCTGGACTCCCACATAGTTGACCTAGGTTTGCGTCTCGGACCCAGTGGCTTAAAACTCATGTTGGGTGCATGTGTGTACGTGCCCAAGATCCCGAGAGAAGAATGGAGGAAAAGGAATTGCGGAGTGGTCATCCCCCCTGGGGGGTGATTTCTCGCTTTCTGTCTCTCTGTCGCTCTCTATCTGTCTGGCGAGCGCACGTGCCCTATAGCAAAAACCTCTCCAAAAAACAAACAAACAAACAAAAAACAGGAAAAGATTCACTTAGAGCATACATCTATGAGCTAATTAAAAACACTTTTGATCCCCTTTTATTTCCTTTTCTATCCAATATTTTACTTTTATTCAAGAGTATATTATTTGGCTTCATGTATCTGTGAATTTTCCTACTTTCTTGCCATTATTGATTTCTAATTTCATTCCATTGTCGTTAGAAAAGATACGTGGCATGATTTTGGTCTTCTTTAAATTGCTTGTGATACATTTTGTAATGAAACATGCAATCTAACCTAGAGATGCTCCACGTTTGCTTGAAAAGAATATGTATTCCTCTGCTGTATAAGTCTATGAGGTCCATTTGGTCTACAGTGTTCCTCAAGTCTGCTGTTCTTCAAGTCTTCAAGTCTGATGTTGGGTACATACTTATTTATAACTTTTATATCATCATAGTAAAATGATACTATGTCATTTCATACTCAAGATCAGGTAGGTTTTCTCCTATGTTATCATCTCAGAATTTTTTAGCTTTCTCTTTTATGTGTAGATACATAATCAAATTGGGTTTAATCCTTGTGAAAGGTGTCTAAATTCAGTTTTGAGCGAGTGGATTGTAGCATAATTTGCTCCATTGTGTTGTCTTTGCCCCTTTGTCCAAGACATTTGAGTGTATTTATCTGGATCTATTTTTTGGAATCTCTGTTCTGTCTCCTTGGAGAGGTTTTGTTTCTTTTTTCTTTTTTACTATAGGATGCATGTGCTCAGCAGAAAGAGAGAAACAGAGACAGAAAGTGAGAAATCACCCCCCAGGGGGGATGGCCCTACCACAATCCCTTCTCCTCCATTCTCCTCTCAGGATCTTGGGCACGCATGCACATGCGCCCAGTGTGAGTTTAAGCCACTGGGTCCAGGACTCGAACCAGGGTCAGCTACATGGATGTCCAGCAACATAGCCATTATGCTAACTGCTGGTCGCTGTGTTCTGTCTCATTGATCAATGTGTCTGGTTACCAGTATGACACTGCCTTAACTACTGTAGCTTTATGTAAATCCTGAGGTTGGATAGTGTCTGTACTGAGTTTATTTTTCTCCTTCAATGTTGTGCTACTCTGAGTCATCTTGTTCTCCATATAAACTTTAGAACTGCTTGTTCACATACACAAAATGCTGGAATGTTGCTTGCTTTTGAATTGAATCTATAGATAGATGTGGGGGAAATGACAATATTGAGTTTTCCTATCCATAAACATTTACTTATGAACAGTGGTTGAGCACAGAGGGCTGAAACTATAGCAAGGAGACCCACAGAAAAGGGGGAGGGTAGTACTGTACAATGTGTAGGGTGAGTAGATACGAAAACTGAGAAATGGTCATTCAAAGGATGTGAAGATTTAAAAAGCAGAGAAATAAAGAGGAGCCACCAGGAAAATCCAGAAAAGGAGGGGAAAAATTAAGATAGTGATGTATGATCAATCTGGGGGGAGATTTAAGGAAGGAAAACCAGTTAAATAAGTCCTGGCAATTCAGAAAGATAAACGGCATGAAGAACAAACAGCAGACTAGGACTCGTACATGAAGAAATCCTTGGTACCCTTTGAGCTAACGGGTGTGAATAAATAGCAGCGAGACATCATGGTGACCAGTGGGCCCTGGAATCAGACGGCTTCAATCTACCGGCTCCCCACTTACTCGCCAAGTCACTTAAATTCTGTGATCCTTGGTTTCATAAGAGTAATTTTCTCACAAGGTCCTGGTTTTAAAATGAGTTAATATATGTAAAGAAATTAGAATAATGTTTGGCACATAACTACGTGAACGGTGGCAGACATGGATCTGCATCACCCGGACCTTCCTTTAAGGAAGATTTATTCTTTCAGTTTCTAGGAGAGATGTCACAAAGTATCTTTCAAGTGGCATCCTCTTCAGGAGTAACTTCACTTGTAGAGACTCACTATACCCACACTGGTGTTCTCCTAGTGGCAGCCTATATCCGCTCTGATCGAGAGAAATATAAAGACCCGCCCCTTGCAGCAAATCATAGAAGCTTTCTGATGGACCATGTTAGCTCCAAAATTTCCCCCAAAGAAGACAGAGGCTGTTGATCTAAATCCGCTTCTCCTCATCTTTCCACAGGCAATGAGTGGTAACCATCGTCAACACTAGGACTTTGCCCTGGAGTTCACTCCAGAAAACTCAAATTGTTAAATAAGGAGAGTTTTCTTTTTATATTTTTAGTTGACTATATGGACAGTAGTAGTATTGAAAAAAATTTTAAGGAATTATTTATTTAATTTTATTATTTTTATTTAAATTATTGAATTTTATTTATTCATTCAACCATTTCCATTTGACCAGAAAAAGACAGACAAACAGAGAGAAGGAAAGTGAGAAAGCAAGCCACCAGGTTGGAGACTTGAACCATGGTCAGCCCTGTGGGTGTGTCCAGCACCTTATCCACCATGCCACATGCTGACCCAGCATTGGAATTTTTTTATAAATGATTTTATATTTAGTGACAGTGTATAAAAATTATACTAGTATGACTCCTAAATAAAGTAGTAAAATGAATTCATTTTCATAAATTTTTTATGCCGTAGGACATGTGCACGTATATGCATGAGAGAAAGAGACAACTTAGCTCCTAACAGGACCTGGTCATGCTGCCATTGTTTTCCCTCCAATTCTCCATCCTGTCAGAATCCTGGGCAAGTGTGTGTGTACTCGCTGAGCTTTTCAAGCCCCTGGTCAACCATGTGGGATCCAACTTTCTCTGCTCAGTGTTTTGTTGCTGTGCCATGAGGCCAACCATGTAATTATATTTATGATCATAGTGACTTCCATAGGAACTGCCAGAGAGTTTGCACTGTAAACCAACTTACCTATGACAAACCAAACTCTTGAAAAGCTATTTTTTTAAGGAAAAATAGCCTTTCAGAATATTTCTGTTGACTTTCAGGTACTGGAAAGTAACTTACAAATACTATAATTCATCACCTCTGTTAAGAAATATCCAACAGGGGCTAGCAGGTGTTGTGGTGGTTAAGTTACTGGATTTCCACATGGCTGACCCCAGTTTGAGTCCTGGACATGAAGGCTTGCTTTCTTACTTTCCCTCTCTCTTTCTCTGTGGTGAACATGTATGCCCTATGCAGATTTTTAAAAATAGTAATAATAATACATAAAATTAAATAAATCATTTTTAAAAAAGAAATATCTAAAATACTTTGTATACTAAAAAATATTTGTTTTTGGAAAGTTAAAATAACATAAAATGGTGATATAAATAGATGTTATGCTTATAAGAATAAACAGCACTTTTTCAAAAAAATGTAAAGTTGAAAGAATCCATGGAAGCAAGAAACATACTGGCTAATTCAAGGTTTTTATAACAAAAGAGGAGTGGGGTTTTGATGCACAAAGTTTTGAACAGAATAAAAAATTGTAACAAATCTATAGAGACTGAGTTTTTATTTTTAGCTCCTGAATGACAAGGTCTGACTTAAAAATATCTCTTCCCCCAAGTCCCTTTCAAGTATCTGATTTCTTTTTCTTTTGACTTCTAACTGCATTTTGTAAATGCCTGAGTTCAAACAGTTATGAAAACTTCCTACCAGTAATTTATGTATAAAGGGAAAATAATATCAGAAGTTGAACAGGGGATAATTTAGTCGTTATCTTCTAATCAGTTCTCCTTCTGAGAGAGACTGAGGACAAAACCTCAAATACATTTAGACTAGGGTAGACGTGATTTAAGTCAACCATGAGGAAGATTTCTCTGATGGGCAATGGTTGTTAAGCTCTGAATTTCAGAAAAAGAGGATTGTAAAACAAAAGAGAAAGGAATATTTTAAATATGGACTAGAATGTATTCCAAAATATCGATTGAACAGTAGCTGTGTCTAAAGAAAACTGTGTGTGTGTTTGTCTCCTTGTGTGTGTGTATAAGGGATACATGTTAAATTCCTTTCTGTCCTTATTGGATCTGCAATATGATTTCTGATATTTCAGTTATGTTCCATGAATAAATATCACTGACAACACAATAAACTCTAAGAACATCTACTCAATATTATTCAATTAAAAATTATTATAGATAAAATATTATTTCCAGTACATTTAACGCATTTTATTTTGACTATCTGATGGTTACTTTCACCTTTTTTTTTTCTATTTTGTTAGAGGGCACATGTACTTGTCAGAGAGAGATGGAAAAACAGGGAGAGGGAGAGGAAAAATCACCCACCATGGGGGATGGCCACATGGCAATCATTTCTCTTTCATCTCTCCCTCCACTTTGTGCACTTTGGGCATGCATGCACATGTGCTCAGCATGTTTCACAAGTCTCTAAGTCTGGGATTTGAATCATGTTGTCAGCCATGTGAGATCCAGCTGCCTTAACCACCAGGACATAGGGCCACCCCATTTTCAACTTTGATATGATGTAAAAATACTTTTGTAAATAATTTCTATTAATTAAAAAATCATTTTCAGAGTTTTAAAAGATAAATTTCCCCTAAAATCTGTATTTTTAATGGATTACTGCTATAGATACACTCTCTTTCTTAGAACAGAGTTGTGTGGTTAAAAGGAAGCCAAAATAGTAATATAAAAATTATAAATTATTTGAATCAGATTTTCCTTTAACTGTGAGCTCTCTGGGTTTCAAGGATATTATAGTGGAAATTACTTTTTAAATTACTTACAATTACAAACCCTTCCCCAGAACCCATGTTCTGTGAGGCTAGATGGAGAACAATTTGAGAAGCACTGGTGCATTGTTCCAGAATCACTATGGTTCATTCTCCTTAAAATTCTCTCTCCAAGGCTGGTTGATTTTCTTTTTCTTTCTTTTTTTTTTTTTTTTTTTTTTTTGGGG
>NW_006159787.1:3249193-3273085 GCF_000334495.1 Tupaia belangeri chinensis
TTGCTATAGGGCACGTGCGCTCACCAGACAGACAGAGAGAGACAGAGAGATAGAAAGCGAGAAATCACCCCCCAGGGGGGATGGCCACGCCACAATCCCTTCTCCTCCATTCTCCTCTTGGGATCTTGGGCACGCACGCACATACGCCCGGAGTGAGTTTAAGCCACCGGGTCCAGGACGCGAACTGCAGTCGACTACATGGGAGTCCAGCGACATAGCCATTATGCTAACTGCTGGTCTCAGGGCCTGGTTGATTTTCTTGTACGCTTACCAGTCCTCATGTGGATGGACCCTGGCAAGCACAGCACCCCACTAGATGTGACTTTATGAAATTATTATTGGTTTAGTAAGACATGAGTATAAATAAGTATTGTAAAGTACATTATAATGAAAAGTTTAGAAAAATGCAATTGGATTTTAGAAGGAAAACATCAGATTCTTTATTACCAATGCAATAAGATTTAGTTTGAAAAAAAAATGGAAAAAATGAAGTTCTTTTTTTTTCTCGATTCTCCGGAGAGGAATTAGGAATGAAATGTCAGCAATGAAACTAATTTTCTAGGAGAGAAAAGTACACACCAAAGCCATTGTAATTACGTAAAAAACTTCTAAATCAGCTCAACTATAAAGAAAATATTCAAGGATGGATGTTATCTACTAAAATTCTGAAATGTATTGAGCAAACACAAAGTGCAATAATACCTGGGTGAAAACTTTAAATTTCTTCTGAAATAAAAGGGGACTACTAAAACAGAAGACGAAAAGAAAAACTCACTAATCTTTATTTCAGAAAAAAAAAAAAATCATTAGAAGGTCAGAGGGTGGTGCAGCAGTGATGCAATTAGATTCACATGGGACAGGTCCTGGGTTCATATCCCAGAAACTCATGAGTATCCCAGTCATGAGAATCCCAGCCACATGCACCTGAGCTTGGCCACAGGTGGTAACTAGCTACCTGAGGACCTTATCGGGACTGAGTCTCTTTCTCTCTCTCTCAGAGAAAAACATAAATAAACTTAAATAAACATTAGACCTTGGTGATTACCAAAGGATTATACATCTATAAGCAATAAATTCTATAACAATGAAAGTGGATTTAGAAAGGTACTTTAATTACAAACTCCTCTATTGAAATTCACGTGAGGAGATGCCTATCACTTGCTCTTGTTTCTCCACCCAATATCCCCTCCCTTTTCATCCTGCTATCTCATACAATAAATCCCCCAAATGCTTACTAGCAGATTACCAGGCTAGGTATGATTTGTTTATAGTTATCCTTAGGACAAAACAATTCATTAAAAGTAAAATCACCTACTTGAGCAAAATTGCCATTCCCATCACTAAAACATAATGAATGTTGCATAATAGAAACTTAATCTTAGAAATCTTCCTTTCTTTGAAGCTTCTAAAACCAACAAGTTTTACAAGATTGGTTTTTTTCCTCCACTCATTTCTTTGCAGAGATATCCTTATTTGATTATGAGTCCTCACAGAAGGCCAACTATTTTTCTCTTGAACCCAATATTCTTGAGCTGACAACTAGTATAGTTCTGGGCCAACTGAGCCATTTGTTTCGTCAAATTTTCCTGTGTGGTTATGACGGACTAGCTCATTTACTAGTTCTGGAGCTACAGAGGTATAAACAGAGCTACAGTTCTCTTCCAAAGAACCAAGTATGTGGGAAAGAAACATCCATAAATAAAAAGTACAACTGTGAGGGGAGATGCAGGCACAGGTGGTGAAAGAGACAATCAGGAAAGAAACTAAAGCAAGGCCGGGTCCTGAAAAGTCTCCACAAAGAAAGAAAATCTGGAGCCAGCAGGTGGCATAGTGTTTAAAGGCAGTGGATTCCCACTTGTCTAACCAAGGTTCAAGTCCCAGACCTGGCAGCTTGAAAATTACACCTGGTGCATGTGCATCCATGCCCAAAACCTCAGAAAGAGAAAGAATGGAGGAGAAGGGATTACAACGCAATGTGGCCATCTCCCTGGGGAGGGGATTTCTCACTGTCTCTCACACTGTCTCTCTGTGTCTCTGGCAAGCATATGTGCCTTATGGCAAAAATCTTTAAAAAATAAAGCAAGCAAGCCAGCCAGCCTGACTGAATGTGTAATATTATGAGGAATTACGAGAAATTGTATATATATTGGTTGGAAGGACTGGCTTAGTCAGGCAAACACCAGATCACTCAGGGAAAGGGCAATGGATATGCCAAAACATGGCATAAACAGGAATCAAGATTCCCCACCTCCCATAAACACAAGTAACTATTATGTAACTCAATGCGAAGTACATGAAGTTGACAGATGATGCTGGAACAGTAGGTGAAGAATGAGTCTTGAGCCCAAGGACAGTGGCACAGAGGATAGGGCACCACTGTGCTACCCTGGAGCCATATAGAAGGCCCACACTAAGATGCTGGGTCACCATGGGCATGCTGGGCACACTGTGGATTCTGGCTGCTGGGATGCTAGGGGAGGGATTGTGGCATGGCAAGACTTAAGTGCATCTGTCTCTGTCTCTTTCTCTGCCTCTTTGTTGTGAAACAAATACATTTTTCTCTTTGTAAAGGAATAGATCTTGCTTTGAACTTTATGTTGAGGATGTTAGGCAGGGATGTGATGAGACCACAAGCCAGATTAGAAGTGTGACGAATGGTTTAGAAGAAGCAAAGTTGTTGAAGGGGATGCTCCACTTAGTGAACCTTGCTGAACTGCACACCTCTTATGATCTGGAAAACAACAATGGCAACAATAACATAGACTAATAGAGCAGTTCTTCTCCTTCCTCCTGATTTTACGATGTGGGGGCCTAGTCAACTGCAGTCCTAAACTAGGTGAGTACAAGACAAATGTTTTTGTTTGTTTGTCTGTTTGGGTTTTAGTGCCAACAGGCATATGTGCCAGGTAGAGAGAGAGAAAGAGTGCCTTTCAATAGGGGGTAGCCACACCACAATCCTTTGTCTTCCACTTCATCCCATCAGAAATTTGGGCACACATGCCTTTTCTTTTTCAAGTCTCCAGGACCAGGATTTGAACTGCAGTTGGTCATGAGGGATCCAGTGATTCCTGCACTATAAGACTGGCACAGCACAAGTTATTTAGCTATTTGGGGGCAGGGAAGAAAGGAGAAGGAGAGAGAGAGAGAAAGAGAAGAAAGTAGAAAAAGAGACCACATTCATGTCACTTTTATTATAATACATTGTTTTAATTTTTCTATATTATCATTAGTTGCTGATCTCTTACCGTGCCTACTTTATAAGCTAAATTTTTATCTTGGGTTTTTGTGTATAGAAAAGAACATAGTGTATACAGGGATTGGTTTTGTCCATAGGTTTAGGTATCCACTGGGGGACTTGGGATATATTCCCTGGAGACTGGGCAGGACTACTGTCAATAGTTTCAAAGTTGCAAGGTCAGAGAATGTGAATAAAAAGCAGCTGGTATAGTGACAGGAGGCTATTAGGGACTTAGTAAGTGAACTGGCTTCACTAGCTCCAGCCTCTGGAATGTGAATCTCCACTTCTAGAGGGAAGATCGATGATGTTTCCCCATAATGTGATCCTCCCCACCTCTCTTTCATTGACATCTCACTCTTTCACATGTGCCCAAGAATGAGGAAGTAGCTCTTGTGTAGGAAATAGATGAGCATGCACATATGTGCTTTAGTTGCTGTTGTTAAGAGAGATTTTTGCTATAGGGCGCATGTGCTCACTGGAGAGACAGAGAGACAGAAAGCGAGAAATCACCCCCCAGGAGGGCTGACCACACCACAGTCCCTTCTCCTCCATTCTCCTCTCAGGATCTTAGACGTGCACACACATGCATGTGGCATGAGTTTAAAGACACCAGGTCTGGGACTCAAACCCCAGTTGACTATGTGGGAGTCCAGCGACATAGCCATTATGCCTTCTACTGGCTCCCATATGTGCTTTAAAAAGTGAGCACGCCATTTTAAATCAGCAATTCCAAAGGTAGATCATATATTGCATGCATTTTGCAGCTTGAACTAAAATCCCAAGCACAAATAGTGATTTAAAAACCCTAATTCTGCTATGTTGCCATACAGTCACACAGTCAGTATGCTACTAGAGCCATCCTGAAGAAGGATTCTTGCTAGTACTGAATAGATATAAATATATATTTCCAGGTGGATAGATGGTGAGTGTCAAGTAGGCTTGTCATGGTGAATGATATTTAAGTGTGACGATCAGCTGTAAAGTTGTTCACATGACGAGCTTCCCATTCTTGGCTATAATGCTCACCAGATAAAACCAATGTACCAGGTATGCATATGTGGCTGTGTGTGTTTGCCTGTGTGCACATTCCGTACCCTTTCCTCCTGTAGTCTGTCCTTCAGCTAGTTGATCTCTTCTAAATTAGTGCTGAAGAGCACAAAGAAGGAAAAATGCTTCTTCTTAAACACTTTTGCCTGGCTCTAAATTAGGCTTTGAAGGAGAAAAGAACATTTCAAATGCTTTCTGAAAAGTAAGATTCCTATGTTGAAGCTTTAATATTTTTTTTCAAAGCTATGCCTAAAGAAATTTTCAGAAAATTAGTAACTGGACAGACTGGTTGAAATCATCTCCCTACGGAACATGGCGTTAATTTCAGGCAAATTTAACTGTGTGATTGAGTGGCAATTAAGCCGTGCAGAGACGACTAGGCGTGGGTTAAAATAATTTGTAAGGCTTAATTAATTGCTACAACAACTGATAGCCCTGTCAAATCGGCAAGGAAGTTCATTGATCTTAAAATTCAGCTGAACTCCAGAGAAAAGACTGACAGAATAATTTGTAGATTGTGACAGAGAGACAGCCAGAGATAAGTAACGTGTGTGAAGGTAGAGTAAAGGATATGCCACCAGATGAGATTAAACAGAGATGGCATTTTCAAAGAAATAGTATGCCTGCATATCTCTGGAGACAAAACCCCAGGAACCAAATATCTGTCCTTCTCATGTATTGTACATAGGGATTTTAATGACCTCCTGCTTTTCAGTTTATACTGAGCACATTGGATAAATAGATCCAATCCTATGGCAAGTTCATTTACTCTCAGGGTTTTTTCTTCTTTTTTTCCTTTTTAAAAAATTTTGCCAGAGGGCATGTGCACTCACCAGCGAGAAAAAGTGAGAAAGCATCATCCATTTGGGAGAGTCACACTGCAATCCCTTCTCCTCCAGTTCTGCCTCCTGTCAAGACTTTAAGCACACACCCACACACACCCAGTGTTTTCTTCTTTCTTTTTTTTCCCAAGCAGCTGGGCCACCTGAGATCCGGCCACCTTAACCATCATGTCATAGATTGATCCCGCTCTGAAGTTCTGAGAGCAGAAAGAGCCACACATTTCAGCCTGAGCACAGAGTACTAAGTATTTCCTTTTGTATGAACTGTCAATTCTCAGGCTCCCAGGTTATGCTCTCAAGGATGATGCATTTCTCTTTTGATGTTAAGACCACGGAAGTCTGCCTTAGCCTGTACAGTCTAAAGATCTTTTACAAACCGTAAACTCCCTGATGCCCAAAGTCACACACACCTCATCCATGATCGCTCACCTATCATGGGTAGCAAGAAAAACAAGTGGACACAATGGAAAATTCCCCCACTTTTTCTTAGATTTATAAGTGAGAAAATCTAAATCTCGAACTAACTGACTGAAATAACAGTCCTAATCACATCAACTATTCCAATATCAACAGCAGTTCTGACACCCAACCTGTCAGGAAACGCACATCATCCAGAGAGAGAGCAAATAACCACTCAAGCCATGTCACATTCTGTAATTTTGCAAACAGCCATAGAGTATATAAATAGTAATGAATTGGAAAATGGTGGAAGGAGCAGACTACCAACTCTTAGTTAAGCAGTTCAAGAAACAATCTGTACAAAACTCTGATACTTTGTATACTTTTAGATGCTACATAAGCTCATTTTCTACCATCCCTGAGACCTCTGGTAACTTCCTATATACCAGCTCCTGGCTGCTGTGATCTGCTGGGGTGAGTTCTTCCCCTAACTCAGAAGTCTTTTCTGAGAAAAAGTCATGTCTGTGGCCTTTCAGAAGGTAATCATGCAAGATTGAGCAATCAGTCACACTTGACACAGGTAATTGATTCTTCAATTGGCTTTTCTCCTTCCCTGTCTCATTCCCTTTTACTCTTGTGTTCTCTGGAAATGGCCTCCATTGTAAACCAGTAGTCTATACACTCCATACACTTTTACTTTTATTAAATAAGATTTACGGTATGTCACTGATTTGGACTGAGCTCCTGCACTAGGTCCCAAAGACCAAATCCAAATGGACTCACTCATGCCAAGCTTCCCTGTCAAGAGAGAGATGATAACCAAATCCACAAGCAAGATACTATTTTGAAAAAATAAAATTATATATATATATAATTTTAATATATATAATAGCAACCAGTCAAAAGAAACTTAATCAACCTGAGGCAGTATAAGGAAGTCTCCCCTGCTTTGATGTATAAAAGGAAAGTAACCAGAAGTTAACCAACCCACATTTTGACTATGCTATTTCCTTGACCTTGCTCAAGATACCTTATAAAAATTCACTGCTATGCCATATCAGTGGAACACCTTTCTTTTTTTTTTTTTTGGAGAGGTTTTTGCTATAGGGCACATGTGCTCACCAGACAGACAGAGATAGAGAGACAGAAAGCAAGAAATCACCCCTGAGCGGGGATGGCCACACTGCAATCCCTTCTCCTCTATTCTCCTCTCAGGATCTTGGACACGCAGGCACACGTGCCCGGTGTGAGTTTAAGCCACCACATCCGGGACTCAAACTGCGGTCGACCACGTGGGAGTCCAGTGACATAGCCATTACACTAACTGCTGTTCCCCAGTGGAACACCTTTCTATTGCACAGATGGGTTATTGTCCAGTTTATGAATTGTTATTAAAGATAATCAGAACTTTAATACTCAGTTGGTCAACATTTTGTTGAGATTTGACACCCTGAATCGGCTTTCTCACAACCCATAGGAAAATGTAATTATGTTTAGAATGAAGAAAAAATTGTTCTTATGTTAGAATGTATTAACATTGTGCCAGTAAGATGTAAAATTTAAAATGTTGTGACTTCTTTTTATTGGAATCTACAGCTCTAAATCTTTCAAGGTAATAAGGAGGTACCCAGTTTTAAATTCCCCATATATTTAACTGTGAGCACAGTACTTTGGGGGACAAAAATGTTGACACTTTTACTTAAAAAAACTGAGTATAAGATGTGTGAATTGCTGAAGCTTATCATAGCTAAGACACTGGGTCTATTTTGTGTATTGATTCCTCTTTTGCTTTAGAGTAAAAGTCTTAGTTTTAGAGAATATGCTCATATTCATAACTATAGTTATTAGCCTCCGCAGATGTAATAGAACCTTCGGGCTCTGTTGTTACCTCCTCTATGCATTTCTCATACTCCTGCTTCCAAGTCATCTTGCCTGAAGGAGCTCTTTCCACTGGTGTGAAACCCAAGTTTCTATTTCTCATTTAAACTGGCAGTGTACTACTTTTCTTCATAAATACCTTTCCAGTGGAGTGTTTTTGAATTCTCTAAGGAAGAGTGAAAAATCTAGGAGAAATTAATGAACTGGAGCCTTCTGCATTTCTGTATAAATATACGTAATTTTGATAAAAACTCTAAGTTAAAGGAGGCAAGATCAATGAACTAAGGAAAATATCAGATGCTGGGTGACTGATATTTTCTGGTCCTTGACCAATCTTTGAAGAGGTACTTAAGCTCCTTAGAGAGTGACACTTTGGGATGATAAACTTGGAAAAAATACATTAACAATAAAACATATCACTACAGCTAGATTCTATTTATTTGGCTTATTTCTAGTATATTTTGGGGATAAATATTTATGTGAATAGGCCTTTCAATTGAGAGGGAAAATATGATGCTATGTATAAATAAATAACTTTATTTATTTATTTATCTTAGTTTGACCAGAGAGGAACAGCGAGAGAGAAAGTGAGAATGCAAATCACTCAGTCTGGAACTCAATCTGTGGTCAGCCATGTGGGAGTCCAGCACACTTACTTAATCATCGTGCCTCCTGCTGGCCCCTGGTTGAAATGTTTTATTTTGTTTTGTTTTTAAATAAATAATATTAGGGGATGGCAGGTGATGTGGTGGTTAGGGGTACTGGACTCCACATAGCTGATCATGGTTTGACTCCCAGACCTGGCGGCTTGTGATCTCACTTCTATCTCACTTCACTCCCCCCCCCCATTCCATCCATCTCTGGTCAAATTTAAAGGAAGGAAGGGAGGGAGGGAGGGGGATATGAAAGAAAGAAAGAAAGAAAGAAAGAAAGAAAGAGTTAAATAAAATAATTCTTTAAAAAAATAAATAACCTTGTGATTAGATTTATATTTGAGGAGATCTCTTGGTCAGCATGTATAAAGAGACTAGAACTTCTATTAAGCATCTATTGTTCTACTAAGCAGAACATTTTGAGTGAACAAAAGCAGTGGAAATAGAAACAGAAAATAGGAGATCAACAGAAAGACATTAAAAGTAAAAGATCATACTGATAGAATAAAGGAAGTTATGAAGATAATTGAGACAATGTCTGTCATTCAGTATAATGAATAACGACAAGTTTTTGACTGAAACAACCTAATGTGAGGTACTAGTACCCCTCAACTAAGGAAGGAAAATTAGTCCTAGGAGGAGGTTTAGAAGCAAATGAATACTTGTAGTTTTACTTTTCTTTTTCTTTTCTTTTCTTTTTGGAGAGGTTTTTGCTTTAGGGCGCATGCGCTCACCAGGCAGACAGAGAGAGACAGAGAGATCGAAAGCGAGAAATCACCCCCTGGGGGGGTGGCCACACTGCAATCCCTTCTCCTCCATTCTCCTCTCGGGATCATGGGCATGCACACACACGTGGCCGGCGTGAGTATTTAAGCCACCGGGTCCGGGACGCAAACTGCGGTCGACTACATGGGAGTCCAGCGACATAACCATTATGCCAACTGCTGGTCCCACTTGTAGTTCACTTTTTACTTTGAGAGCTCTGAAATGCATTTGGAGAAAAACACATCGAAATTTCTAAAAATGCAGGTAAATGCAAGGTTCTAAATTTTAAGATACAGAATTAGACTTGAGATATAAATTTGGAAGTCATCTTAAGTAATAATTCCAATATAAAAGTGGATGATGGCAGAATTATAAAACTTAAAAACTATAAAAGAAAACAGAGCATTTCAAGAAATGTTAATGTTTAATACTAGCATATTAAGGATAACAAACGAGGAACACTAATGAAGGCCAATGTTGCCGTATTGCTAATGATGGTAATAAGGATGGCAGCTACCAAGTATTGGAGATTTAGCAAGTGTTAGACATTGAGTTACATATCTTAAATGTATCATATAGCTTGCAACCAATATATAATTATTATTTTGTTGTTTAAGAGAGATTTTTGTTATAAGGCACATGCACTTGCAGAGAGACAGAAAGCAAGAAATCATCCCCCAGAAGGGATGACCGACCATGCCATAATCCCTTCTCCTCCATTCTCCTCCTGAGATCTTGGGCAAGAATGCACACGCACCCAGCGTGAGTTCTAGGCTGCCAGGTCTGGGATGCCAACCGCAGTCCACTACGTGGAGTCCAGCAACGTAACCATTACGCCATCTGCTGGTCTCAATGGCTATTTATTTTTAAAGATCAGCACACTAGGGCTCAGAATGTTCGTCAATTCACGAACATTCTTGTATTTGAGTTTGTATCCTCTAATCTTACTAAATTCACTTATTACCTATTATAATATTTTTTGTGTATTCCTTTATTTTCATAGACGGCCATCGTGAGGTAAAATAGAGACACTCTGCATGTTCATGTCTTCTTTGCCCTTTCTATTGCCCTGGCTTATGTCAGGGGAGCTGTGAATGGTAGCAATGAGACTGGGCTTTCTTCATTCTCTTAACCATTTTGAGAGAAAACACATTTAGTCTTTCATTCAATATACTAGCTGTAGGCTTATGGTAGATTCCCTTTCACACAGGGAGGAAATTATTTTCTTTTCTTAGTTTGTTAAGCATTTCTATCATGAATGAATGTTGAATTTGATCAAATACTTTGTCGACATTGAGCATGGCACTTAAATGATTTTTCTTTCCTCTGTTCATATGGTGAATTACTGTCATTGATTTTCTTTTTCTTTTTTTTTTTTTTAAAGAGAGATTTTTGCTGTAAGGTGTGTGCACTCGCCAGAGAGACAGAGACAGACAGAAAGTAAGAAATCACTCTGCAGGGAGCATGGCCACGCCACAATCCCTTCTCCTCCATTCTTCTTTTGAGATTTTAGCACACACAGACATGTGCCCAGCATGAGTTTTAAGCCACCAGGCCCAGGACTTGAACTATAGCCAATTACATGGGAGTCCAGAGACAAAACCATTATGCCATCTGCTGGTCCCACTATCATTGATTTTCAAATGCAGGAAAAATTCCATATGCCATTTTGCCACACAACTTTGCCATATGAGTGCTTGTGTATGTATTTCTTTTTAATATATACCAAAATTGAGTAAGAAATTTTATATCTATATAACAATATTTTTGCAGGTGGATAATCTTCCCTTCCAATATCTTCTTGGTCTTTTATTTATTTATTTATTTTGAGAGGTTTTTGCTATAGGGCATGTGCGCTCGCCAGAAAGAGAGAGAGAGACACAGAGATAGAAAGCGAGAAATCACCTCCCCCCCAGGGAGGATGACCATGCCGCAATCCCTTCTCCTCCATTCTCCTCTCAGGATCTTGGACATGCACACACATGCACCCGGCGTCAGTTTAAGCCACCAGGTCCAGGACTTGAACTGCGGTCCATTATATGGGAGTTCAGTGACATAACCATTACCCTAACTGATGGTCCCATCTTCTTGGTCTTTTTGTGAGAGTAATGGTAACGTCATTGAACAAATGAAGCTGTCTCCCCCTGCACACACACATACACACACTAGAATTTTTTATGAGAGTTTCAATGAATTGCTATTATTCGTCCTTAATATTTGGTAGAAATAATCAGTGAAGACTGTTGTGTCTGGCAATTTCTTTTGGGGAAAGCATTAAACTACAAATTCAGATTATTAATAAATTCAAAGTTATTGAGGCTATTTCTTTTTCTGTGATTGTAATTATTTTGCATCTTTTACAGAATGTGTTCATTTAATCTAAATTGTGAAACTTATTGACATAAAGCTATTAATATATATCTATTGCTGTGTAACACATTGCTCAATATGTAATGCTTAATACCCCAAACATTCATTATCTCACGTTTCCCTGGTTCAGAAATTAGGGAAGGGCTTAGCTAGATGATTTGGGCTCAGTGTCTCATGTGGTCACAGTCCTCAGAAGCCTTGATGAATTGGGGTATCAAGTTTCAAGATGGATCATACACATGGATGTTGGAAGAAGACCTGTTTCTTGATGACTCTTGGCAGGATGCCTTAGTTCTTCACCACATGGTTCTCTTCATAAGCTGCTTAAGTACTTACATGTCCTGACAACCTGCAAACTTTCCCCAGAGCAAGTGATCCAAAAAAGCAAGAAGGAATGAACCACAGTGTCTTTCATTATCTAGCTTCTAAACTTGTACACCATTGTATCTTTCTATTTTTTTTTTTTTTTGGTCAATGTCTTTCCAATTCCATAAAGACTTTCTTTTGAAAAAAAATTTTTTTAATTAATTAATTTATATTAATTCACTGAGCATTGTCACAGCATACAAAATGTGATTTCCCATCCAGAATATGCCACATAGTGGCTTAATCATACATGTCATCATCAATAATTTTCCATTTCTAGTCTCATATGTGTGTGTGTGTGTGTGTGTGTGTGTGTGTATGCGTGTGTGTGTATTTTTCCCCATACTTCTCACCCTCTGCCATTTCCCACCTTCCTCCCATACTAACTCAGGTGTCCACAGTTGTTTTCCATTCCTTTTTCCTCCACATTTTACTGATTCACAAAATTCCTTAAATAATCTATTTTCAATAGTAAGCTCTGCTGGTACATATATATATCTGTGAATACATGTCTGACTTAAGGCATCAAACTCTGAGCAGAGTGAATATACTATAAGGTAGCACATAGCTGATGCTATATAGTTTACTATGGTCATTAATTATTTTTTACTTTTTTTTTAATTTCAAGAAAAGCAGATTTAGCTTTAATAAATCAAAGAAATGCTAAGGAAATATCCTTAAAACGTAAAGCCATGAAACACGTTGGCTGCATGATACAATTCATTAGGAGCAAATTGCTAAGTAAAGCCCACAACGAAGGAGAGAGCAGTAAGGCTTTTTTTTTTTTTTAATGGGGATTAACAAAGAATTATGAGTTTATTTGAAAACTACCTCTAAGTTATTTAGATTATTATTTTATCTAAATTACAGGGAAATTCTCTCAATTCTGATGCTAAGGTATTTCATCATCTCTTTATTTGCATGATCTGTTTGTCTGGAAGATAAATTCTTTGATTTCCACAAATAACTGATTTTTTTGTTTTAGTAATTTTTTACAGTTTTCTATATTACTTATGCTTTAATATTTATTCTTTGTTATTTTCTTTGTTAAATGGAATATTAAGTCATTGGATTGAGACTATGCTACGGACTATAGCACCAGGCCTATCCTAGCCACTTAGTTATTTATTCAGTCATGCTTTTATTTACATTGGTATGGGTATATAGGTATTTATTTTTATACTTTAGGCTATAATCCATTTCTGTTTTATTGATTTTGTTGTTTGAATTATTCCAGAGTTGGCCATTAAGAGTTTTTTACACTTGACTCCTGTGTCACTTTGACATATATCAACATTGGGTTTCTTTGTTTTGCTTTTGTGTTGTTTTTGCACTTACTTTTTCTCTGGAACTAAAAATAACCAAGATTGGCATTTAGATGTGCTTACTGCTACTGGGGTGTTTTTGCTTCAAGGCCTGTATAGCTGACAGAGCAAGAAAATATGTGCATATATACTAACTTGGCTTTATACATTCATGAACATTCCTACATTTTATTATCTCTATGTTAAGTCCAACATGCATCCGTGTTACGTTTCCACCTCTGATGGACTACCACATGGGTCATTCTGGTTGCCTCCCCTGTTTTACTGGGACTCTCCAGCATTGAGAACCTCGCTTCCACCAGCCGTTTAATTAACTGTTCATTTTCAGTAAACATTTCAGAGTTGTGTAACTGTTAACTTGATCTCTGTAGGAACCTACTCTATCAGAGTACAGTTTTATTTTCTTTTATCCTTATTCTCCACTTTTTTCAGTGATTCTTAGGTCAGCACCTATCCACCCTACACCCTTTAGCAAGATTGTCTTGCAATGTAGTTAGATTCCTTATACACCCTACATTTACTCATTTGTTATTTGCATCCATAAGTAATTTTTAAAAGTTTACATATATTAAGGTTCATTCTTTGTGGTGTAAAATTATGAGGTTTGAGAAATGCTTAGTGCAGTGTGTACAACATTACAATATCATACAGAATAATTTCACTGTCGTTAGATAGCAAATGTTCTTTATGTATTCATCTCCCTTCTCCCAAAGCCCTGGAAATCAGACATCTATTTATTGTTGTGATGATTTATTTTTCCAGAAGTTCATAAAATGGAATCATAAAGCATGCAGCTACTTTGGACTGGTTTGTTTCACTTAGCAGTATACTCAAGATTCATCCATGACTTTATTCTAGTTCATTCCTCTTTATTGCTGAATAGCATTCCATTTTATGAAGGAACTATAGTAGATCAGCTCATTTATTGATGAACATCTTATTGTATATAATTTAAAAAAATGATCAATAAAGGTGCTATAAATACATTCAGGCTTTGGTGTGGATATAGATTTAAAATTAATTGGATAAACTTTCAGAAATATGATTATTGCATCATATAAAGCTATGTTTAATTTGTTTGTTTGTTTGTTTTGCTGTAGGGCAAGTATACTCATCCAGACAGGGAGAGAGAGATAAAGTGAGAAATAACTCTCCAGGGGGGGATGCCCCATACCAAAATCCCTTCTCCTCCATTCTCCTCTTGAATTATGGGCATGGACACATACACAGACCTGTCATGTTTTTCAGGCTACTGAGTTTAGGACTCAAGTAGGCACCTAGACTACATGCCACCTACTGGCCCTTCTGTGTCTAGTGTTTTAAGAAATGACTGGGACCAGCAAGTAGCATAGCCATTAAGGTGCTGGATTCCCATGTGGCTGACTCCAGTTCAAGTTCCAGACCTGGCAGCTTGAAACTCACGCCAGGCATGTGTGTGCATGTATGCCCAAAAATCTCAAGAGGAGGATAGAGGAGACAGGATTGTGGAGTGGCCATCCCCCTGTGGGGTGATTTCTCTCTTTCTCTTTGTCTGTGTGTGTGTGAGTGTGTGTGTTTCCAGTGAGCATACATGCCCAATAGCAAAAATTTAAAACACAAAACAAAAAACTGACTAAGTCTACCAAAGTGGCTACCTATTTTGTCTTCCTATCAGTTGCTGAGAGATTCCATATTCACTAGAAGTCAGTATTACTGGTTCTTGCATTTTAGAAATTCTAGTAGCTATATTGCAGTATTTCATTTCACTAAGAGGAAACAATGCTGAGCATCTTTTCATATGCTTGTCCTATGTATACTTTACTCACTAAAATGTCTGTTTAGACTTTTCTCTCAGCTTTAGCTATTTGCTTGTTTTCTTATCATTGAGTCTTAAGAGTTCATTTCGGGAACGAGCAGATGGTGTAATAGTTACATCGCTGGACTCCCATGTATTCAACCATGGTTCAAGTCTCAGACTTAGTGCTTAAAACTCATACCAGACATGTGTATGTGCATGCCCAAAGTCCTAAGACTGGAGAAGAAGAGATGCAGTGTGGGCCATGCCCCGGGGTGGGGGGTGATTTCTCGCTTTCTTCTCTAGTGAGCACACATGCCCTATAGCAAAATTCTCTCTCAAAAAATAATTAAAAATAAAATAGTTCATTTTGCATTTGGATACAAGTCCCTTGCCAGGTAAATGTTTTGCAATATTCCCTTCCTGTCTATGGTTGCCTTTTGACTGTCTTAACAATGTCTTTCATGGAACAAAAGATTTTCTTTTTAATAAAGCCCAACTTCTTATTTTTCCTTTTGTGCTTTTGGTGATAAGTTTAAAAATTCATCCTGAAATTCAAATTCACCTACATTTTCTCTTGTTTTCTATCAAATTTGCAGTGTTATTAAGTGAATTAGAAATTTTGAGTTGTGTTGGGGAAAGACATAAGATTTCTTTTCTAGATTCATTAATGTGTGTGGGGTGTGTGTACATGTGTGTGTATGTGTATATATATATATGTGTGTGTGTGTGTGTGTGTGTGTGTGTGTGTGTGCACGCATGCCCAGTTGTATCTTTTTTCTTTGAAACTTTTCTCTATGCTATGTTCAAAATATGGGTCTATATTCTGGGCCTCCTGTTCTTTTCCATTATCTATTTGTCTATATTTTTACCAGTACCACACTCTTTTCATTACTGTATTTTTATAGTTAACTTTGATTTGGATAGTATGAGTCTTCCATTTTGATCTTTTTAGTATTACTGGAGCTATTTTGAGTTTTTTGCCTTTCCATATACACTTCAGGACTGGTTTGTTGATATCCACAAAATAGCTTGCTGAGATGTTATTGAGATTGTATATATCAAGTTGGATGGTACTATTAAGACATTTATTAGATCAATTTTTAGAAAGAAGACTTTCTTTTACCTTTATTCATTCTTTTCCCAACTGTCTGTCTTTATGTAGATGCAAAATTCTGACTCGTTTTATTTTCTTTTGGCCTGAAATATTTCTTTTAAAAATTCTAGCAGGCAGAATTGTTGGTGATGAATTTCTTATTTTTCTTTAGAGATAAATTCTGTTTCTCTTTCCGTTCTGATGGATAACTGTTACTAACATAGAATTCTAGGTTAGTGGCTTTCACTTTCAACAATTTAAATATTTCACTCTACTCTCTTATTATTTGAGTAGCTTCTGATTAGAAGTTCCCTGTATTTCTTGTCCTATTTTTCTGTAGGTAAGGCATACTTCCAATGCTGACTTCTTCAGGATTTTCTTTTCGACTGTGGTTTTCAAGTGTTTAATATGTTATGCCTAAGTAGTGTATATTACATGGTGGATATTCACACTCTATGGCTGGAACTGAGGACACGATGGCATAAAAGTCGAGAGAGTAAGGGTAGATGTCAGAAGCTGAATGGGATGGGAGTGATTTGGGAGAAACTGATGAACAGACACAAGAACTCATGGAAACAAGTAGAAAAGGTTATGGAATGGTGTACCACAGCAGGGTAAAATATGTCATTGACACTATATACCCATCCCTCCTCCCAAAAACCTAGTGGAACAATTGTCACTATGTAAAATATAAAGTAACGCTCAATGTTGAAAAAGATGAGCATGTCTTTCTCCTTGATTTGATTATTACACATTGTCTGCATGCTGTACAACACCATACTATACCTCACAAAGGTATATGATTATGTGTAAACCAGAAATCGCCACACGAACTACAGATGACATTTAAAATATATGTTATACCTAAGTGTTTTTATTTGTTTGCCTGTTTTGTTTTTATTGTTTTTCATGGCATTCTCTGGATATGCATATGTCTGGGATGTTTGACTCTGAGGACCCTTGCCTTGCCTAAGGGAAAAACTAATGAACAACATTAAATACATAATAAAGGATTTGGGGGCCAACAGGCAACATGGTGGTCAAGGCCACTGGATCCCAAGTAGCTGACTTTATAGTTCAAGCTCCAGATCCAGCAGCTTGAGTAGCACAGTGTGTGTGTCTGTGTGTGCATGTGTGTGCCCAAATTCACAAGAGGAGACTCAAGTAGAAGGGATGACATTATTGCCAACCCCTTTGGGGAATGCTTTCTCACTTTCTCTTTCTATTTCTGGCAAATGCATGCACCCCAGGGCAAGATTTAAAAAATTATTTTAAATAAGTCATTGTCACTTAATTCTTTTGATTTGCTAATATTATAGGACTAAGCCAGCTCTCTAACTGTGCTGGGTGTTAAAAAGCCTGACTTTAACTGCAATAAATAC
Source organism: Tupaia belangeri chinensis (assembly GCF_000334495.1). Lineage (NCBI taxonomy): Eukaryota > Metazoa > Chordata > Mammalia > Scandentia > Tupaiidae > Tupaia > Tupaia belangeri. The sequence continues at coordinate 3,266,329 of NW_006159787.1, forward strand.
TAAGATGATTTTATATGCTGCATTATTCAGATAATCTTTCCTTAACTACCCACATTTTTTAAGGGAGAAATAATGCAAAATGACAAATGCAACTCTAGGATGATTTGGAAATTCAAACTATAGGTAAACACTCTAGAATGACTGAAAACAAACACACAGCACCAAAACTCAATGTTATTTAGAATCATAAGAATAACTCAACTGGCCCTGTGATTTAATGTGATCAGGAAGAGATAGTCAATCACTCAACAGATATTTATGAAGCTCCTTCTAGGTATTTAGTAATATATTTTCTTCTCATACAAAAACAAATCATTTTACTTTCTTTTTTTTTCTTTTTTTGTTGGAGAGGTTTTTGCTACAGGGTGCATGCGCTCGCCAGACAGACAGAGAGAGACAGAGAGACAGAAAGCAAGAAATCACCCCCCAGGGGGGATGGCCACACCGCAATCCCTTCTCCTCCATTCTCCTCTCAGGATCTTGGGAACGCATGCACACACACCCAGCGTGAGTTTAAGCCACCAAGTCTGGGACTTGAAATGTGGTCGACTACGTGGGAGTCCAGCGACATAGCAATTATGCCAACTGCTGGCCTCTCATTTTACTTTCCTAACCAAAAAGAAACTGTTTATTTCTTGATTACTATTTGCCAAAGATAAAACCAGAAACAATAAAAAGTTATGAATGATGAAAATCATAAAAGTTGTGAAACATTTCCAATGATTTAATAAGTTCAGAGTTAATTCGTGATTTAATGTGATCAGGAAGAGATAGTCAATCACTCAACAGATATTTATGAAGCTCCTTCTAGGTATTTAGTAATATATTTTCTTCTCATACAAAAACAAATCATTTTACTTTCTTTTTTTTTTCTTTTTTTGTTGGAGAGGTTTTTGCTACAGGGTGCATGCGCTCGCCAGACAGACAGAGAGAGACAGAGAGACAGAAAGCAAGAAATCACCCCCCAGGGGGGATGGCCACACCGCAATCCCTTCTCCTCCATTCTCCTCTCAGGATCTTGGGAACGCATGCACACACACCCAGCGTGAGTTTAAGCCACCAAGTCTGGGACTTGAAATGTGGTCGACTACGTGGGAGTCCAGCGACATAGCAATTATGCCAACTGCTGGCCTCTCATTTTACTTTCCTAACCAAAAAGAAACTGTTTATTTCTTGATTACTATTTGCCAAAGATAAAACCAGAAACAATAAAAAGTTATGAATGATGAAAATCATAAAAGTTGTGAAACATTTCCAATGATTTAATAAGTTCAGAGTTAATTCTGCCATCCAGCAAGATTTTCTAGTTGATATATTTTTGGAATCATTTAAAATTATTTTTGGAATCATTTCAAGTTCAGCCCTATTTCTTAATTTTTAATTATTTCTACCAGTAATTATATTTTTCCAATAACACATACTACCATAACTCTAAACACACATAAATAAAAAGAATAAATCAAAAATACTTTGGGTTTGGGAACCAGCAGTTAGCGTAATGGCTATGTTGCTGGACTCCCACGTAGTCACCCACGGTTCGCGTCCCAGACCTGGTGGCTTAAAACTCACGCCGGGCGCGTGTGCGTGCATGCCCAGGATCCCGAGAGGAGAATGGAGGAGAAGGGATTGCGGCGTGACCACCCCCACTGGGGGGTGATTTCTCGCTTTCTGTCTCTCTGTTTCTCTCTGTCTGTCTGGCGAGCACACGTGCCCTATAGTGAAAACCTCTCAAAAAAAAAAAAAAAAAAAAAAAACTTTGGGTTCAACATTTAATACTGTAGCAAAGAAAAATACTCTCCTAATTGTTTTCATTGTAATTTGTTCTTTCTGAAGCTGCTCTCATGTTTGTTTATTTGTTTATCTGTAACAGAGGAAGTTCTAAAAACCAATTGAGGGCAGAATTGAGCTACAATGAGTATAATTTCATGGGTATAATTATGAATTCATTTGAAATGCCTTTTTTAACTCCCATTTTGGGCTATTCTTGGCAGGATTAAAGGATTTAAATCTGGATTAAAGGATAGGTAATTTATAAACTAGGGTTTCATCTTAGGAAAGAAGGAAACATATCATTTAGATTCTTCTTGTCAAGGGATGAATGACTATCCTTTGCAAGCATGCTTCTTTGTATTTAAGCTAAGACAGCAACACATTCATCTTTTTTCTATCCTTTTGCTGGGTTGATCCTCTGTTCATCTTTCCATTGAATGCTTAAATATGCCTTAAGGGCTATGAAAAGAATACTGCGACGGGGTTAAGAATCACTACTTTGGATGATAATGTTATTATTGCTGTAAATCATAAGAAATATGATAGCAACAACAGGAAAAAAGGAACGTAAGTGTAAAAATAGACCTTTAAATACTTTCATTTCCAGAGAAAATAGAATTCAGGAAGTCATTTTTAGATATTTGTATTTGGTGTGTTTGGTTAAAGACTCTGCTAAGGCTTAGATTTACAGAGAAAGTTCCCACTAGTGATTCATCAAAGAACACACTTGAATGCTGTTCCTGCCCCCTTTGCCTCCATGATGAAGCCTCAGTAACTGGCAGGGAGAGCTGTGGGAAGCTCCTCCGTACAGCGGTGATGTGGAGCTGCCAGACTTCCCAGCCTAAAGAGACTCCTTCAAAGTGAAACTTCTTGTTCCTGTCATCATAGTTATATCAGAGACTATCCCAAAAACCTCAGGCGGGTTCCATGCCAGATTTTGACTCTCCCATGGCAGAAAGCCCATAGTCAGTGCTGGAGGAACCAAGACCTCACAAAACCACATAGAGGTTTATTTGTAAATTATAGGAGATTCATAAGCCCTTGAAAAGCATTATGGATGCATTGATAATTCTGTTCATTTAAATTATTCTGACTTTTTCTCTTTTTCTCCTTTGTCAGAGGTGCCTCTTCCTAAAACATGAAGATTTTCAAAATACCTCATATAGCCCAGTCCTTCCTATTATTTTCATTCCAAATATTAACACCAAAAGATCACCCGGGAAATTCTGGCATTGCCTCCAGAGGCACCTTGCTACTTTTCTCCATTTTTTTCCCCCCTTATCCTCACACTTATAATCCTATCTGGAGAAAAATTATGCCACTACAGAGAAGTGACATCACAATTAAATGACATCACTATTGCTAAGTGACATTACTAAATGACATTGTTAAGTGACATAACAATGAAATATTCCTAGTGATAAATTTTTGCTAATACCTTTTACCACCATAGGAGATGTTCTCCAAGAAGGGGTAATTCAGGCCCACCCTAGTTGGGGCAGTTCCTGAGGTACTGAATTGCAGTGCTGGAAGCTATAAGGCCAGTTGCAGGTTTGGATCCCTGAAATGGCCTGAAAACTCATGGGGCACAGATGTCCAAGATCCTGAGGCACTGAAGGGCTGAGGAAAGGAATTGGCATGATGAGATCCTGTCTGGGGTAGTTTCTCTCTGTGCGTCTCTCTAGCTGTCTGTAGAAATGCATAGACATACACATACACTGTCATTTAAAAGCAGCAGCAGTTCAGAGCAGATAAGGGCACAGGCATGGAAGTCAGACCACTTACCTCACCTGGTTTAACTGATTACTATCTGTGTGATCATAGACGAGTTGCTTAACTGCTCTGTCCTTCTATTTCCTCATTTGTAAAATGAACACATGTGTAGGGTCTAGAACAATATTGGCTTGTCAAACCCTAAAATGTGACAGCATTTTTATTTGCAAGGGAATAAAATAGACTCATCCCTCAGTATTTGAGGGTGGTTGGTTCCAGGATGAGCTCCTCTCATTTCACCCCCACAAAATCTGAAGATGTTTAAGTCTCTTCTCTAAATTGGTATAGCATTTGCACATAATTTACACACGCCCTACCATATAGGTCAAATCATTTCTAGACTACTTATAGTATGTTACACAATATAAATGCTATGTAAATTTAAATTGTTTTACCATATTGTTTAAGGAATAATGACAAGAAAAGAAAGTCTGTACAGGTTCCCAACAATATAGGGCTGACAGCAAGAGGACACGCCGGCAGGAATGTAACATTTCAGTCTGTGGTTGAGTGAATCCATGGATGCAGAACACAGGAGTTACGGAGAACTGACTGAGTCACCACTACGGCATTACTCAAGGAAACTTCTCCACTGAGTTATTTCAGATTCTCAGACAAAATCAGATTTATTAGGAAGGCTCCTGGTAACGTAATATTTGAAAAAAAAAAAAGTATATTTAAATATTTTTCAATTATTAACATTTTTGTGTACTGCACAATTTAAAAATGTACATGAGCATGTGTCTTGCCAATATAAAATGATACTAATATATTCTTATGTATTAAAAAAATGTATAGAAAATGCTCACCCTGGTTTTGCATTCTTTTTCAATTTTGTTTTCTTTTTAGAATTCCTAGAAAACCATAATAGATGGAGATCAACCAATTATAGTTTCACTTTTTTTCTAGTGTCCTATTTGAGAAAAGGAGCTTGAAATAAATTGAATTATTTGATGTATTGATTTTTGTTTAATATTTTCTACCTCATATATATAAACAAAATTATAACAGTATTTGATATATTTTTTAATTATTTTATTTAACTTTATTTATTATTTATTCATTTGTTTATTTAAATTTGACCAGAGAGGGACAGAGTGAGAGAGAGAGAGAAAGAGAAAGTGAGAAAGCAAGCCGCCAGGTCCAGGACTTGAACCATGGTCAGCCATGTGGGAATCCAGCACTTTTAACCACCATGTCACCTGCTAGCCCCAGTATTTGATATTTTTTAATCCTAAGCTTTTGTTTTAACTTTGCAGATTTATCAATTACTAATTATGTGTGCAGCACTTTCCCAAATATGATAGCCAATTGTCAAGGCAACACTGATTGTCAAAAAAAAAAAAAAAAAAAAAAAAACATTAGAAAGTGTGTTGTATGATGTAGACCTACTAAATAATCAGAATTTAATTAGCAGTTAAGAAAAATATGTAATATTTAAAGCCTCATTACATTATCAAGTTCTGTATTGACCTTTCAGATGCTTCAAATTGTTCCCAAGTATATCTATATATCTCTATCTATATCTACAGGTATTTGTAATACATTTTTCCTATGAAAATTAGTAATTGGCAATAGAACAAATGGGTTTGTTCTCACCTTAAGCCCACAGACATATAAATTAAAGAAAAATTACTGCCAGGGGGCACACACACTCACCAGAGAGAGAGAGAGGAAGAAAGCACCACCTGAATGCAGTGTGGTCCTGCCTCAATCCTTTTCCCTCCACTTGATCCCATCAGGATTTGGGACATGTAGGCAAATGCACCCAAGTATGCTTTTTAAGCTCCGGGACCAGGAAGCAAACTACTGTCAGCCATACTATGTGGGATCCGGCACCCCGTGAATAGCACTTATCTGCAGCACTGTGGGACTAACCCAACATGTAAACGTCCATCCCTAATCATTAGTTACTTGGAGAAAAATAAATAAATAAAATGAAAGATGTTTGTAGATGTTGTCACGTCCCCAATAAAAGAATTATACAAGTCATTACATTCCACGGCAATAACCTTGAGCTCTTATCAAAAAAGGCAATTTTTTTCTTTATACTTTTTTCCACAAGTTTTCATAAAACTAGATGGAAAGAATGCCAAGTGGAATTTGTAAATATATAAAATAAACCTCAAATCTCTGTATCAATGGTTTTAGTGAGATAAAATTTCTAATTCCAATTGCATATGTAGATTAGACTTTTGTTATTAAACTCTGTCTTTTTATTAAAATCATTTCACACCCTGGGCTGGCTCCGTGGTGCAGTGCTAACACACTGTGCAAGTAAAACACGGGCCTCATGGAAGATCATGGGTTCCCTCTGAAGCAGGAAGAAAACTACAAAATGGAAGTGGAAAAGGGGGGCTGGAGGATCTGCCCATGTGCTACAAAGAAAAACTGGTCAAGGCAGAAAATTCTTCACCCAAGGTAATAAAGGCAGGGGATTTATAGCTGGGGTCGTTTAGCTGATTAAGCCATGTATGTTAGAGCCAAGGAGATACATCAGTGGGTCCAGCCATGACCCGGATTAAAAAATTATAAACCTCACAGAATATAACCATGGGGGCCCTTAAGCCACTTTTTCTCTCCCTCTTGACCAGCTCCTACCTCGCAGGTGTGTACTCTCACTTGTACTTCATAAACTATCTTTTGCTTTCACAATTGACATGTTTTATTCAGTTCTTTGTATGAAACACCAAGAACCTGGACATCGCAGAAGTCATCCCATAACATGTTCCTGGTTGATCACACCAGGCACACGCATGATCCTGGCAGTTTGGGAGGTCTGGAGGGTGGGAAGAAGGGGAAGATTAAGGGGTGAGACCCTGCGGAGAGCATCCTTGTCTCGGTATTTCACTCTCATGAAAGAAATAGATAAAACGAACATTTTCTTAAAAAAATTACTTTACATCTAACTTCATAAATCGTTGAAAAGTATCACTTGATATAGTTCCAATTCTGTGAATTCAAATAATGCCTTATTTTGCCCTTCATATTTTCTATCCCATTACTTTTTAATCAACTTGAATGGTCTAAGAGAAAAAGTTGCCACTGTGTGTATTTTGATGAATATGATATGTGTGGGTATCTTTTTAAAATAATCAAATATTTTTTACTTCTTAAAACTGCCTATATTATTTTCCACTTATTTCTATTACATCATAGTTTTTCCTAAAAAAAAAAAAAAAAAAAAAAAACCCCAAAAATTGAAAAAAAACCC
>NW_006159787.1:3274041-3282495 GCF_000334495.1 Tupaia belangeri chinensis
AAAAAAAAAAAAAAAAAAAAACAAAACAATAGAAAGTGTGTTGTATGATGTAGACCTACTAAATAATCAGAATTTAATTAGCAGTTAAGAAAAATATGTAATATTTAAAGCCTCATTACATTATCAAGTTCTGTATTGACCTTTCAGATGCTTCAAATTGTTCCCAAGTATATCTATATATCTCTATCTATATCTACAGGTATTTGTAATACATTTTTCCTATGAAAATTAGTAATTGGCAATAGAACAAATGGGTTTGTTCTCACCTTAAGCCCACAGACATATAAATTAAAGAAAAATTACTGCCAGGGGGCACACACACTCACCAGAGAGAGAGAGAGGAAGAAAGCACCACCTGAATGCAGTGTGGTCCTGCCTCAATCCTTTTCCCTCCACTTGATCCCATCAGGATTTGGGACATGTAGGCAAATGCACCCAAGTATGCTTTTTAAGCTCCGGGACCAGGAAGCAAACTACTGTCAGCCATACTATGTGGGATCCGGCACCCCGTGAATAGCACTTATCTGCAGCACTGTGGGACTAACCCAACATGTAAACGTCCATCCCTAATCATTAGTTACTTGGAGAAAAATAAATAAATAAAATGAAAGATGTTTGTAGATGTTGTCACGTCCCCAATAAAAGAATTATACAAGTCATTACATTCCACGGCAATAACCTTGAGCTCTTATCAAAAAAGGCAATTTTTTTCTTTATACTTTTTTCCACAAGTTTTCATAAAACTAGATGGAAAGAATGCCAAGTGGAATTTGTAAATATATAAAATAAACCTCAAATCTCTGTATCAATGGTTTTAGTGAGATAAAATTTCTAATTCCAATTGCATATGTAGATTAGACTTTTGTTATTAAACTCTGTCTTTTTATTAAAATCATTTCACACCCTGGGCTGGCTCCGTGGTGCAGTGCTAACACACTGTGCAAGTAAAACACGGGCCTCATGGAAGATCATGGGTTCCCTCTGAAGCAGGAAGAAAACTACAAAATGGAAGTGGAAAAGGGGGGCTGGAGGATCTGCCCATGTGCTACAAAGAAAAACTGGTCAAGGCAGAAAATTCTTCACCCAAGGTAATAAAGGCAGGGGATTTATAGCTGGGGTCGTTTAGCTGATTAAGCCATGTATGTTAGAGCCAAGGAGATACATCAGTGGGTCCAGCCATGACCCGGATTAAAAAATTATAAACCTCACAGAATATAACCATGGGGGCCCTTAAGCCACTTTTTCTCTCCCTCTTGACCAGCTCCTACCTCGCAGGTGTGTACTCTCACTTGTACTTCATAAACTATCTTTTGCTTTCACAATTGACATGTTTTATTCAGTTCTTTGTATGAAACACCAAGAACCTGGACATCGCAGAAGTCATCCCATAACATGTTCCTGGTTGATCACACCAGGCACACGCATGATCCTGGCAGTTTGGGAGGTCTGGAGGGTGGGAAGAAGGGGAAGATTAAGGGGTGAGACCCTGCGGAGAGCATCCTTGTCTCGGTATTTCACTCTCATGAAAGAAATAGATAAAACGAACATTTTCTTAAAAAAATTACTTTACATCTAACTTCATAAATCGTTGAAAAGTATCACTTGATATAGTTCCAATTCTGTGAATTCAAATAATGCCTTATTTTGCCCTTCATATTTTCTATCCCATTACTTTTTAATCAACTTGAATGGTCTAAGAGAAAAAGTTGCCACTGTGTGTATTTTGATGAATATGATATGTGTGGGTATCTTTTTAAAATAATCAAATATTTTTTACTTCTTAAAACTGCCTATATTATTTTCCACTTATTTCTATTACATCATAGTTTTTCCTAAAAAAAAAAAAAAAAAAAAAAAAACCCTGAAGTTTACAAAAAAAAAAAAAAAAAAAAAAAAAAAGCCCTGAAGATTGACAAAGAACCTCAGGGTGGCTCCTAGCAAATTCTAGATAAATATTTCAGATGGATATCATACATAAAAGTAAAGTAAAACAAAATGTCAAGACCCAAAGTTACTAAAAGAAAAGGAAAAAGAGCCACAATCTTTTTTTTTTTTGAGAGGTTTTTGCTATAGGGTGTGTACGTTTGCCAGAAAGACAGAGAGATACAGAGAGACAGAAAGCAAGAAATCACCCCCCAGGGGGATGGCCATGCCACAATCCCTTCTCCTCCATTCTCCTCTCAGGATCTTGGGCATGCACACAAACGCGCCTGGTGTTTAAGTCACCGGATCCGGGACTCGAACCATGGTCAACTACATGGGAGTCAGCAATATAGCCATTACGCTAACTGCTGGTCCCAAGAACCACAATCTTAACAAACTTTTAGAAGAATGTGGCTAGAGAGCTGTTGTACTGGTTTGCTGCTACTTCCCACTTACTCCCTTGCCAGGTTCATGCTCACAGGCTGAAGTTGCCCCTTCAAGACCAGCACCAGCCTCGCTGTCAGAAAATCACATCCAGGCTGTGACTACCCACTTTGCACACCAAAATACGCAGAGAACACCCGGCAGCCCTAGCTAATGACTGGCAGACATAGGAGGTGAAATACGCTTGCTTACTTGACCATGGCTGCATTGACACAGGGTGTCCAGAACTCCCATGGGGGAATGAATCTTAGGAATTCTCTGGGGGCCTTTGCTTGGTTCAACAGCTATACTTTACCTCTTTTTCATCCCAATTTCACTACATTAACTACTTGTTTTTCCCTGAGAATGCTTCCTAATAAGCCACTTCCAAAAACTTTCTCATCTCAGGACCTACTTTTAGAAAACAACTCAAATACAAGTGACAACTGATAGAGCCCCCTCCCCCACCCCGGGGGATGATTTCTTGCTTTCTATTTCTCTGTCTCTCTGGAGAGCAGTGAGCAGTGAGCACATGCATCCTACAGCAAAAAGAAAGAGATCCCAGAAAGAGAATGGAGGAGAAGGGAATGAATGCTTTCATTATTATCCTAAGGGTGGGTTTGTGAAAGATGAAGAGATTTTCACACCTGCAAGGCTTTGAATATTAATCTCCTATGAGCTCCATTTTAGAAAAGTACTGGAAAATGGGTTGGACCCCCCACATGGTTGGCTACGGTTCAAGTCCTAGACTCAGTGGCTTGAAAATCATACTGGGTGTTTATGTGTGTGTGTTCAAGATCCTGAGGAGAAGGGATTGTGTTGTGAACATCCCCCAGGGGATATTTCTTATTTTCTCTCTCACTGTGTCCATCTCTCTCTCTCTCTCTCTGACAAGCACACACGCCCTAAGGCAAAAAACTTCTAAAAAAAAAAAAAAAAAGAAAGATAACTAAAACATGGGAAAATAAGGGGCACAGTAAAGCAATGGAGTCTTTGCCCTCATTAAGCTTACATTCTATTTAAAAATACAGGCAATAAATAGGCATATAAAAGATTATGGTAAGCATTAAATATCAAATAACAGAAAAGCAGGGCCAACCCAGGGCATGGTGATTAAAGCAGCTGGATCTCCCATGGTTGAACCCCATGATTTGCATCTTGGACCAGGCAGCTTGGGACATCCACTAGGTGGCAAAATCCTGAAAGGAAGGAGAGATGGAGAGGGGATTGTGGTATGACCGTGCCCCACCAGGGTTGCTTTCTTTCTTTCCCTCTTTCTGGTTTTATCCTGCGAGCTCTCTAGAGAGTTGAAAAGAAGAAAAAAGAAGAGGAAAACAAAGTAAAGAGACAGAGAGTACACGTTTGGGAGAATGCCTTGGTTAAGGCATGAAAGAAACTTTTCTGGGACTTGAATAACAAGCAGGAGAGTCACATGAATACACAGATGAGAAGTGTCCCAGAAAGGGAGAGTAGGAAGAGGGCCCTGAGAAGGGAACAGGTGTGGCTTGTCAAGAACAGCATGAAAGTTAGAGAGGCTGAAGCCAATGATGAGATGTGGTGGAGATGAAGTGACAAAGCTGGAGAGGTAGCAAGAGACCATATCACATAGGGCTGTTTGGACTTGGAAAGGACTTTGGGTTTTATTCTAAGGGTGGTTTGCCCATAAAAATCTGCTAGGGAGTCTTGAGCAAGGGAGTAGTACGACCTGTTTTCCATGTTTACAGCCCTTCTGGGTGGACAATAACTGGTAGGAAGTTATGTATAGAAGCAAGGAGAGCAGATAGCTACTATAGTTATTTTTTATATCACCTTAACTTCCAATATTTACTATGGGTCTTTTCTCAAAATAATATTTTAAATCAGTACTGTGACTTTATCATCTTCATTTCCATCTGAGACACTTTTGCACATAGATCGGTAAGGATAGCCCTGTCTCTGGTAGGAAGCAATAATCAACCAAAAATTCAAGGGCTAATCTCCTCAGAACTCAGTGCGATGAATATGACTTTTTTCTCATTTGTAACTTTCCATTATGCCTTTGGTCAACAAAGATAACACATAGACATAAGAATGATTGAAGTGTATTTATAAAGTGTTGATCCAGTTATTGATGGCTAGCATATTATTTTTCTTTCTTTACTTTTTTAGGTTCTCTGCCAAAGGGCACATGCACTTGCCAGAGAGAGAGAGAGAAAGTGAGAAATCCCTTCCTAGGGGAATAGCCACCCCAACAATCCGTTTTCTCCATTCTCTTCTTGAGATTTTGGGGACTCATGCACAAGTACCTGGAGTGATTTTGAAGTGTTGGGTCCTAGAATTGAATAGCATGCCACCTGCTGGCCTCAATGGTTAGTACATGCTTATATCCTGTGACAAGATAATGATATTTTTGTTTTGTTTTGTTTTTTAGAGAGAGAGAGAGACTTTTGCTGTAGCGTATGTGTGCTCACCAGAGAGACAAAGAGAGAAATCACTCCCTAGGGCGATGGCCACACCACAGTCCCTTCTCCATTCTCCTCTCAGGATCTAGGGCACATATGTTTAGGCACCCAGTGTGAGTTTTAAATCAACAGGTCTGGGACTCAAACCATGGTCAACTAGGTGGGAGTCTAGTGATATAACCATTACACCATCTGCTGGTCCCAAGATAATGATATTTTGAGTTTTTCAAAATAAAGAATTGCACAGAAGAAAGAAAAATGAGTAAAACATTTACACACTTAGATTTTTAACTTTTGCAGGAATAAACTTGAAGGATAGTGAATTTTCACTCTCTGATATCAGCACCGTCAGCAAGTAAATTTAACCCAGAAGTCTAATTAAATATGCGAAGAGACAATCAAGTACTTCATAGTCATGCCAATTATTTACTGTCTTTTTCCTCCCAGTTTGCTATTTTATTTTTTCAATAAAAAAGCACAAAATGTTCCTAATTAATATATATTAAAAATTATAAATATATATATTTTTAAGTGAAAACTATTTCCTTTAAAGCAGCTATTGCTATATTAAATTTACTCTGAGACATATGCTAGAGATGGAAACTGGTGTCATAATGTGCTCTGGTCCTCTGGGAAACTTTTATAACTCGACAGGCAATGAAGATCATCGTAAATCCTTACGGTGGTGATCTGGAAACTGCTAATGATCACATTCCTGCATGTTAAAGAAGATGTGCAGGGTCAGCAAAGAACGACTAATGACAAGCATGAAGAAGACAGAAATCATGGCCGGCCTGCACGAGGGAATCTTTACATGCAGACTATGGTTTTCAGGCTTCTAAGTTGTCAAGAAGCTCCACTGCCACGTCTTCCAAATGATGCACTGATTAAGAAAGGTCGGTATGTCTTTTGGGAAGTTGACAGTTGTGATATAGTAACTATGCAAAGCTGCAAGTCTCTGGAGCAGTATTTGTGTCTAATCTATATGGTCACAGGAAATATAACTGCCAAGAATGCCATATTCATCATCTTGAGTAGTTTTTATCAGCACTACTTGGTGTCGCACTCCAAAGAAAAATCACCCAAAATTTGCTTGGCCATTCGATCATGTATCTTTTGTGAAATGTGCTCGGGGCAAACTCTGTGCCTGGTGCTCAGGTAATAAAGGTGAAAATAAGACTCTGTCCCTGGCTTCACTATGCTCAGAAATAAGAAGGAAAACGGATAAAGAAAAGATTGTAAGGTGATAATTACTGTAAGTAAAATCAAAATGTTAGGGGGAATGGTAGGGAGGCCTGAAGGACTCTGCATAAAATGTACTGGGCTGTCAGCAAATTCATGATTTAGCCCAGCATTTTTGCATAGATACACAGAAAAATATGTCGTGATTTTCCTCATGACCTAATAGATTCATTACCTATGAAAAAAGGAAAGCTTGTCAAAGGTGTAATCAAAGACAGTTGTTTGTATTAAGAAAGCAAAACAAATAACAAAGTGATTTTCTTTTTTGGTATTCTCTAAATTCTTTATAGTAACAACTCTAAGTTCTAAAATCTGTCAGCTCTGATTCTAACTTTACCAATTCTCTACCTCACATAAAGTTATGCTGGGTAGTATGCTGTTAACACCAACCCTCTAACGATTAGCACTACACAATCTGTACAGAAATACAAATGGCGACTATGTGAAGATGCTGTAGAATAGAATGTGCAAGTTGAGTTTGAAGGAGAGTCAAAACCTGAAAATGGGACTACCGCTGGGTGAGTCTCCTGTGTTTGCAGTCTAGCCTGAGGACAAACCACAGTCACTGCTGGACTCAGGGTCGCTGGAGCTCTGTGAGAAAATGTGTCATCTTTCTGGCTTAAAGAACTATACAAGAAATCAGGAAGGGTCATAGCCACTAGAAAGTGATGAAGAACTCTCAGATATAGAATCCCAAAGCCTTGAAACTGCAGTTTCTGTGGGTTAAATTTTAAGTAGCTTGCTGACCCTTGAACAGCAGACACCTTAAATAAGGTAAAATACATATATTATTGAAAATTGATCCCCCTCTCAGAGTAGATGAGACAGTTTTTGCATTTTGAGTCTAAGTAAGGTCATTCCCAGTTGAAACAAACAGAAAGTTAACTTTTTGAAAGAATGCAATAAAATCCAGTTTTCACATTATAACAATCACAATATCTGGAATAAAATTTTAAAATATTTGACAAATAAAGAATCATGGAGGGCCAACAGGTGGTGTGGTAGTTAAGGCAGCTGGACTCCCACATGGCTGACCATGATTCGAGTCCCGGACCTGGCAGCTTGCTTTCTCACTTTTTTTCCTCTCTCTCTGTCTCTCTCTGGTCAACTTCAAAAAATAAAAAAATAATAAAATAAAATAAATGTGAATGAATAAAATTAAATACATTTTTATAAAAAGTATCAGAGAAAAGTGACACAGAGGCCAATGCTGAGGTGACACAGAGTCATGGTTCAAGGATTTAGCAGATAGTGTTACTATGTTTAATGAATAAAAAGATATAAAATCTCAGAAGAAAATACAGCATATTAAAAAAGAATGAGGGACCAGCTGATGGCATAATGGTTATGCCCACGTAGATTCCCACCTAGTCAACCGTGGTGCAAGTCCCCGACCTGGTAGCTTAAAACTGACATCAGGCATATGTGCATACGTGCACAAAATCCCAAGAGGAGAATGAAGAAGAAGGGATTGTAGCATGACCATTTCCCCTGGGGAGGGGTGACTTTTTGCTTTCTATCTCTCTGTATGTCTCTGTCTCTCCAGTGAGCACACACACCCTATAGTCAAAGAGTTTAAGAAGAGAATCAAATTGAAAGTTTTGAATGATAAAAAAATCCATTATCTGAGATAAAAATTTTATTCAATGAATTTAATGGCAGAGAAAAGAGTTGATGGTATTGAAGACAGATTAATGGGATTTATTTCATCTAATCTAGACAAAAAGAAAAGAAATGATAGGAAAAAATGATGTAGGATTCAGGAATTATGTGAAAACTGAGACTAAAATACATGTGGAGTTCCAAGAACAGAGAGGACAACTTGTGACAAGAATAATATTTAAAGTAACAAAGGTTCAGTTGCTAATTTAGTGAAATGCAAATGAACAGTTTTAAGAATTAAAATGAAATAAAAAATGGGTTTGCTATAAAGAAAATTATTCTCTGACACGTGATAATCAATGAGCTGAGAACAAAGAAAAATAGTAAACTTTGAAAGCAACCAGAGCAAAATAACATACATGTTTTTGAAGGAAAAATAATTTGAATGGCTATCAACATCTTAGAAGAAATCATGGAGGCAATAAGATTGGAGTCCTATATCTTTAAAGACCTGAAAGAAAAAGTACAAAACAGTCAACCCAGAATTTAATATCCAGTGAAAGAACTTTAAAAAATAAAGGCAAGCTAAAAACATTCAAATAAAGAAATATCAAGAATTGCATATAGGGACCAGTAGTTAGCATAATGGCTATGTCGCAGGACTCCCATGTAGTCGACCACAGTTCGAGTCCTGGACCCGGTGGCTTAAACTCATGCCGGGCGCGTGTGTATGAGTGCCCAAGAGGAGAATGGAGGAGAAGGGATTGCGGCGTGGCCACCACCCACCCCCCCCCCCCCCCAGGGGCGTTCTCATTTGCCATCT